>NC_143263.1:79903764-80203868 GCF_984573655.1 Nuphar pumila | reverse complement strand
TGCCTTAGAACATGATACACATGATTAAATCACATATAAAGTTTTTTTACTGCCTTAGAACATTTATGAGCATCATTGAATCACTATGAAAGTTTTTTGACTGCCTTATAACACATATATGTATGATTGAATCGATATAAAAGTTGTTTGACAACCTTAGAATACATATATGCTTGATTGAATCAATATGAAAGTTTTTTGACAACCTTAGAACACATATATGCATGATTGAATCACTATGAAAGTTTTTTTACAACCTTAGAACACATACAAGCATGCTTTCATTACTATGAAATTGTTTTACTACCTTAGAACACACATATGAATGATTGAATTTCTATAAAATTTTCCTTAGAACACATTTATCCATGATTGAATCAAAATGAATTTTTTTTACTGTTGTAGAACACATATGAGCATGATTGAATCACTATGAAGTTTGTTGACAACATTAGAACACATATAAGCATGATTTCATCACTATGAAAGTTTTTTGACTGTCTTGTAACACGTATATGCATGATTGTGATACATAACACATTTATTTGATAGCCTTATAAACTATATATGCATTCATGAATCACTGTGAAATTCCTTGACAAACTTAGAACACATATCTGCATGATTGAGTCACTATACATTTTTTTTTTCAGTCTTAGAACACATATTTGAATTTTGTTAATGTCCTTTAGTTTATTGCTATTTTTTGTGTCATTTAGCCATTTACTTTGTTGCATTAGATTAGGTGCATTGCATATAATTTATTTTATTATATTTTGTTTATAAATACTAACATTTTTGTTCTCTTGTAGGATGCTGGAGATGATTAGCGTAGGAGAGCTGATAGAGGCATGGAGGAAGGGGCAGATCGGTAAAATGAAGTGGATGATGCCCAAAATCTTGGCGTGGATTAGATTTATTTGTTTAATTTGTTTGACGTACTTGTAACTAATTATAACTTGGCAAGGACTATATTTGGTTGTTAAAGTTTGCTTAACTTAGAACTTGTGTTAAATTTGTTCCACCAGTATATGTATTTTTATGTGCATTTTATTTTTTATAAGCAGGTTATATGAATTGTATAACGAGAAATTTTTCTCTAGCTTCAGAAATTTTCAAAAAAAAATTATTTTTAAAAAAAAATTAGCGCCAGATATTATCCGTCGACAATTTGAAGCAGTTGTCGGTTTGCAACAGAATTTAAGATATCGCTAACAACCGTCGTCAAATTGGTGATGGACATTAGTGACGAATACGTATCCCTCATTAAATAGTAGCGATGGATTAAATTTTGTCGCATAACCAAATCCGACTCTATTTAGCGATGGACATGATTTGCCGCTACTTAGCGACAGATAAATTCTACTGCAATTTAGGGACTAGGGTTATGCGATAGACGTTATTCGTCGCTAATCCGTTGGAAAATCCATCGTTAATGTCTTTAGCGACAAACAACGTCTGTCACTCATACGCATTATTCTTGTAGTGTGAGGGCACTATAAACACCCCAAATTTTCAAAAATTTAAAAAATTTCCTTTCTGCCCTTGGCCCTCATCTTCTGAATAATTGTGTCAACTTATGATCAAATCCTAATTATTTCTCGGATTTATTTGGAGATCGAAAATCCAATTTCATCTTCTATGCTTGACCCAATTTTTGGATCCAGATCAAATATCCAAATCCAATTCTGAGCCCGATTATCCAATTTTCAATTCAAAATCTAAAAATACAAAAAAAAAATTCTAAATGGCTCAGATATTTCATCCAGTATCCATTTGGATTCACTCATTTCATTTCCTAAATTTCAAGATCCAAACTTGAATGTTTATTAAAAAACCCCAGATCCAGATCCATTTTGAAGCTCAGTTTTTAAAATCAAACCATGTACTTTTACAAAACCCTCTTTTGTAAAAACCTTGGATTTCAAAACAAATATTTTACAAAAGCCTTTCAGAAACTTTATCTGGATCCCATATCCTAAATCCCTCTTAAATTCCTCGTATTTTAGGTTTTTTCTCAAAAACATAAAAAAGATTTCAGAAAAAGTAGGTTTTACACTATTTTGAAAAATATTATAAAAGAGCCCCCTTTCTGAAATTTCTTAAAAGTGGGAGGACCACTTCTGAAAAAGCTCTAACGGCTTCTCGTTATAAAAATGACCAGTAGGGATCGATCAGGATCATCCGTTCTTCACCTCTCCATTCCTCTCTACATATCCTCTCCCCTTCCTCTCTGCTTCTTCTCTTTTTCCTTTTTGAAAGAGCACTACAAGAAAATAGGTAATTAGCGACAGAATTATTTTGTCGCTAGTTAGCGATGGATTAACGAGAGAAATACATTCATCGCTATAATCAATGAAATTTATGAAAATAACGATGGAATATATCCCCTCGCAAAATCCGTCGCTAATTAGCAACAGATTTTGCGAGGGAATATTTTGTCGTAATGGATGCACCATTTAGCAACGTCTTTTGTGACGGAAAATATTTCATCATGATTTAGCGACGAAATATATTTCGTCGCCATTTTCGTGTTTTGATTTACGGTGGCTTAGCGACGGAATCAATCTGTCGCTAAGTCATCGCTAAATATCGCATAACCCCTAATCCCAACCCTCTTTTTCTTTTCCTTTTTCACTGCTCCCGCTCCCGCCCGCTGCCCTCTCCCTCCCGCCGCCCTCTCTCTTCCACCGCCCTATCCGTCCCATCGGCCTCTCTCCGGCCCCCCATTGTCCACCGTTCGCCGGCTGCCGATCCCCGTTAGCCTTCCACTGCCGCCCGGAGATGCTCAGGTAATTTTCGTTTTTCGGCAGGGGGTTGACCCCCTGCATTTTTCGGCAAGGCATCGACCCCCTGCATTTTTCGACAAGGCATCGACCCCCTGCGTTTTCTGACAGGGGGTCGACCCCATGTGTTTCGGTAGGTCATTGGGTGTTGGGCTTCTCAAGGCCTATGCAAGATGTTTTCATTTGCCTCAATTTTTTTTCGGCAGGTGGTGACTTCATTTTAAAACAATGTTTTTTACAGATTTCTCAACAGAACCCTCTTGTGCTCAACCACCCATGGTAAGTAAGTGACAAAAACAATGCAAATCGGGTAAATACCTATGGTGAGTAAGTGATGCAAGCGCATCACATGTTATTTAATTTATTGGATGTAACACTTTATTGTTCACAAACTCACTTAGTTGTTGATATCTAGGGTTGCTTTGTTGGAGTTCGGAGATCATGCTGAGCTTGATTTTAATGTATGAGAATAGAAGTGTTCTTATTTTTTGAATACAGATTTCATGCTAGGCATGATAGTAGTTAGTGGAATATTGGAGTGTGTTTGTTGCAACTACATGTTTGACATTTGTTTGATATGAATGATTTCGATGTATTACAATGTTTGATATAATTGTATCCATGCTTGCATGTAGTTACTTTTAATTTGATTATGGCTTTCATGTGAAATTGTATAATGAAAGCATGCTTCAAATGAATGTATCGTGCCATTAATAGTTTGCGCATGAAAATATTAAGTTATCAATGCATGCATCATAATTCTTGTTATTGTATGACATCATATATTGCATGATAAATTTGATATTTTCTTCATTATAGCATTTTGATGGTTCTCTCTTAACTGGTTAGGTTATTATTTGTAACATCATATGATAAAATGACTGCAAATCATGAATGGATGTACCGTAGGATAGTGGACAATGAGTTAGCGCATGAATATATGGATGGTGTTGGAAGTTTTATTGATTTTGCAACGGCAAGTGTCAGTACAGCGGATCCCATAGGTTGGATTAGGTGTCCCAGCAAGATTTGTAAGAATAATCGAAGGTTCGACGACAAAGGAATATGTTTAGAGCAGGCACAACTGAAATGGAAGGTCCATCCACAAGATTGTCTGACATAGAGATTTTAAGAAGATTGCGATACTTTCCAGATGTATTAACAGATGCTCGCAGTCCAACACCTTTCTGTGAATTTGGGATCACAATTGGACAAATAAATCTAGTTTTTGGGAACTACCATATTGGCCGACCCTATTGATACGACATAATTAGGATGTGATGCATGTGGAGAAAAATGTGTTTGATAATGTGTTCAATACAATAATGAATGTTAAAGGGAAATTGAAGGATAATCCGAAGGCCCGTATGGATTTAAAAGTAATATATAAAAGACCAGAATTGGAACTCAAAGAGTATAATGGCAAAGTACTGAAACCTAAGACAAAGTATGTGCTTGGACCTAATCAAATAAAGCATGTATGTCAATGGTTGAGACAATTGAGATTTCCAGATGGATATGTCTCTAACATTGCTCGAGCTGTGAAGATTTACGATGGACAGTTATATGGGTTGAAGAGACATGATTGTCATGTCATTGTGCAACGATTGATACCCCTAGCATTCCATGATATGTTAGACAAACCTATATGGGGGGTATTGTTTGAGTTGACTGGATTTTTTAGAACATTGTGTGCATCGGAAGTCATAGTATCTGATGTAAATAATCTCGAGGACTCTGTCATTACCACTGTTTGTCTACTAGAAAAGATTTTTCTGCCATCATTTTTCGATGTTATGGAACATTTGATTATACATTTGCCATATGAACTAAGGGTTGGTGGCCCTGTGTAATATCGATGGATATACCCATTTGAAAGGTATATGTTTTTTTATATTTGTCTCTTTAATGATGGATATTTCAAATTTGAAATGTATATTTTTGACAGATGCATGTTTGACCTCAAAAAAAAGGTTCGTAATAAAGCAAGAGTAGAAGACTCTATTTGTGAGGCGTACACTTTAGAAGAGATTTCAAATTTCTCATCTATGTACTTTGAACCTCACATTCCAACACGTTACACATGCCCGCCTCGTAACGATGATGGAGAACAAGTAACTGTAGCTGACAAGCTGTAGATATTTCAACCACTTGGGCATGCATTTTGTAGTTGCCAATCAAGGCTCTTGACAGATCGAGAGCAAGACGCAACACACATCTATATTCTTTTTAATTGCTCAGCGATCGACCCATACATCGAGTAAGTATATGTAGACGCAACATAATTATAAATCCTTTTATGTTCTATACGTGCATACATGGTTCGATAATATAAGTATTTGTGGTTTGCAGACGATTTGATCTGGAGTTGCGAAGAGAAGTTTCACATCTCACTAATGCAGAAGTACAAAAAAAACGTGAAACTAAGTTTATGGAGTGGTTGAAACAGTTGGTAAGGACACTAACATAAATTTTGTACTTGTAAACAACACTAACTTACTTAATTGGTCGTGATCACAATCATTGTTTATGTTTGTACGTAGGTCCGCCATGGTGATGTTAAAGATCAAGGAATATGTGATTTAGAAAATGGTCCTACCAAAGTTGTGCAATGCTACAACAAGTACATCGTAAATGGTTATCGATTCCATACAAAAGATTATGGTATAAACAAATCAACAATGAATAGTGGTGTGTGTGTCAAGGATAGCAGCTACGGTAAAAATGAACATGATTACTACGGTGTTATAGAGAAAATAATGGAGTTGACTTACTTAGGCATAAATAATAAGGTAACTTTATTCAAGTGTCATTGGTTTGATCAAACTGTAACAAGACTCGACAAAGCCTCAGGCATTATGGAGGTGAATCATAAATAAAGGTTTGGAACATATGAACCATTTATATTAGCCTCGCAAGCTCAACATGTTTATTATACTTCATATCCGAGTATAAAAAAGTCAGATAGAAATGAATGGTGGGCAGTTTGCAAGGTGAAGTTCAAACTATACCCTGAGTATGATCAGTTACAGGAAGACAAGTTAGTTGAAGACAGTGATTACTATCAATCAGATGATATTTAGGACTTCTCTTATGGTCACGATGTTGTGCATGATATGCATGTCGTATCTCAATTGGCCGATAAAACATTCATAGAAGAATGTGATCCAAATGATATACCAAGTGGATGGGTAAACAATGAAGAAGAATAATATGAAAGTCAAACAAGTGACGAGGAAGAATTCTCAAGCTAGTGAGCAAAATCATGTAATACAAACCTCTATTTGAATGCATTACAATACTTGATGTGAATTATTTGAATTATTTGAATGTATTGTAATACTTAATGCAAATGAATGAGTTGTATTGCAATACTTGATGTGAATTATTTGAATATATTGTAATACTTGATACGAATGATTTGATTGCATTGCAATACTTGATGTGAATGTATTGTAATACTTGATGTGAATGAATGGGTTCTATTGTAATACTTGATGTGAATGATTTGAATTATTTTAATGTATTGTAATACTTGATGCGAATCATTTGAATGCATTGCATTACTTGATGTGAATGATTTGAATACATTGCAATACTTGATGTGAATGACTTAAATGTATTGTAATACTTGATGTGAATGACTTGAATGTATTGTAATACTTGATGTGAATGACTTGAATGTATTATAATACTTGATACGAATGAATGATTTGTATTGTACTTGATGTGAATGATTTGAATTATTTGAATGTATTGTAATACTTGTTGTGAATCATTTGAATGTATTGCAATACTTGATGCGAATGATTTGAATGTATTGTAATACTTGATGCGAATTATTTAAATATATTGTATGACATTTGTTATTTGTTAGAATATGGTTCATGGAGGTTACAGTGGTCGTTCATCCAGTAGTATCCAGGCCCAACCTTAATCTTCACGGGCTCCTGTGATAGGTATATTATTTAACTAATTGGATGCTTGATTAGTTGAAATGCGCATTTTGAGAATTTCTAACATAATTTTTTACAGATGATGTTTCGCCTGTACACGACCCACCTACACCAGTTGATCACACAAGTAAGGAGCCAACACAGGATGCAGGGTCTTCTCAGTCTAGCACAAGAAGACTCATTCAAATAGTGTATATCGATAATCGACCGTAAGTATTTCATTTTCAATTATTGCATATCTTATAAATATTTTATATTGATATTTACTGTATACCAATTCATATACAACACAAGGTTTGAGCCACAAGTAGTACGCGAGATTATGAATTCACTTCTTCAATATCTACCAGGACCAGTCGCTCAATGGAAAGAGTATCCAAAAGAGGTGATAGACACGGTATACAGTTGTTTGTTATAGTTAATGTGTTCCATATTTAATTTTTTTTTATAATCATGTCTACTAACTTTTTGAAAATATGTATAGGCTTCGAGTCGCTTCGCGACTACGGTGGAGGAACATGATGCAAGGAAGGTGTGGCAGAGGGTGGCTGTCAATCGATTTGCAGACATGCTGCACAATATGAAGACTGCAACAAAAAAAATATCTGGCAGAATAGATGATCCACTACAGTGGAAGGGCCATGGCCCTATTACTATCAAGAGAGATTTATGGGAGAGAATGTGCGACAAGTGGGCGGGAGATGCATTTCAAAATCGCTCTGCGAAGGCTGCACAAAATTGAGCGAAAATGCCCGAAGCCCATCTACACACAGGTGGATCTAAGACTTTTGGGAGCTATCTGAAGAAAATGGTAACCCATCAATATATAATATCAATTTTATAAGTATTGTTGCAAACTTGTTAACTAAATCTTTTATCATTTAACTTTGCAGGAAGCAGAAAAAGGAGGCATTGTACCATATAAGGATGTGTTTGTTGAAACATATAAACGGAAGACCACGGGAGACTTCGTATCAGAGAAGGCGATAACGACAATGATATGTATTTATTCTATTAATAATCATTGCAATATGCAAGTTATCATAATGTTATCATTAATTATTAATGCATACTGTAAACATTATTTTGTAGGAGGCATATGAGCAACAGATGGTAGAGCGATATGGCGATGACGTTACTCAACATCCATCATTTGATCCTGTAGAATGGGTGACTACAGCAGGTGAACCCAAAAAGGGTTGTGTGTTCGGGTTTGAGAGCAATATGAACACTTCACCTATATTGCTTCTTCCAGTTACGGCTCACAGACGTCTTTCGTCAACATAAGCTCCAAGCAGCATTCTATTCTTTCCGGTGATGATGTACGCTAGATCGTTAAGGACACAATGCATGACTACTTCCATGAAACCATCGCCGACGTTCTCCGAGCTGAGTTTAACAGTTTTTTGCTGAACAAGGGAACTTCAATTGCAGGTCCCTCTCAGGTATGAAAGTTTTATGCAATATATTGCATGTCGTTAGATTTCATGTAACTTTGATTGCCTTAACATATTCATTTTTTTTACTGCCTTAGAACACATATGAGCATGCTATAATCACATATTCAGTTTTTTTGACTACCGTAGAACACATATGAGCATGCTAGAATCACATATACAACTTTTTGCATGCCTTAAAGCACATATGAGCATGGTAGAATCACATATAGAGTTTTTCTGACTGCCTTAGAACACATATGAGCATGCTATAATCACATATTCAGTTTTTTGACTGCCTTAGAACACATATGAGCATGATCGAATCACATATATAGCTTTTTGTCTGCCTTAGAGCACATATGAGCATAGTAGAATCACATATAGAGTTTTTTGCCTGCCTTAGAGCACATATGAGCATGCTATAATCACATATAAAGTTTTTTTCCTGCCTTAGAGCACATATGAGCATGATGGAATCACATATAAAGTTTTTTTGACTGCCTTAGAACATATATGATTATGCGATAATCACATATTCAGTTTTTTAACTACCTTAGAACACATATAAGCATGTTATAATCACATATTCAGTTTTTTGACTGCCTTAAAACACATATGAGCATGCTAGAATCACATATAGAGTTTTTTTACTGCCTTAGAACACATATCATTCATGATAGAATCACATATAAAGTTTTTTGTTTTGCCTGCCTTAGAGCACATATGAGCATGATAGAATCACATATAAAGTTTTTTTGACTGCCTTAGAACACATATGAGCATGCTATAATCACATATTTAGTTTTTTTACTGCCTTAGAACACATATGAGCATGATCAAATCACATATATAGCTTTTTGACTGCCTTAGAGCACATATGAGCATGGTAGAATCACATATAGAGTTTTTCTGGCTGCCTTAGAACACATATGTGCATGATATAATCACACATAGAGTTTTTTTACTGCCTTAGAACACATATCATTCATGATAGAATCACATATAGAGTTTTTTGCCTGCCTTAGAGCACGTATGAGCATGATAAAATCACATATAGAGTTTTTTTATTTCCTTAAAACACATATGAACACAAGATAGAATCGCATATAGTGTATAATTTATTTCAATATATTTTGTTTATCAATACTGACTGTTCTTTTCTTGTGTAGGTTGCTGGTGATAATCAGTGTAGCGGAGCTGAAGAGACAGATCAAGGCAACGAACAAGAAGACGCACAAAATCTTGGCGATGATTAGATTAATGTGTTGAATTTGTTCTATTTTTTTTGTTTCGAAAATGTAATTGTTGAATTGTAAAGTGGAACGATTAATTGTTTTAGTTTCCTTTTATATGTAATTTTATGTGTACTTTATTTTTTATTTACAGGAAATATAAATTGTACAGGAAATATAAATTATAGCATTCTCGATATTTAATTTTCAAATATTTATTTTTTTTTTCTTGTTTGTGATGGACTAGCGACGGATATATTCATCGCTATACATATAATTTAGCGACGGCTTAGCGACAACTATAAATTCATCGCCAAGCCGAGGTCGTCGTTTAGTACCGACGGATTTGCGATGGAATCCGTCGTTCGTTATTCCATCGCAATTAGCGACGGAACTGGCGACGAATTTATGTCATCGCCAGTTAGCGTCGAAAAATTTGTGACGTAAGATATCCGTCGCTAAGCTGGTTAGCGACAGAATGAGGTTGTCGCTAATCCACTCTTTGTTGTAGTGGAGCTCGTTCGAGCCTACAGGGCGCACTCCCTCTCGATCGATTACCTGTAAGTTTTCCTTTAGTTCTTTTTTTTCTCTCTCTTTCTCCTTTTTGTTCTTCCCATTTACTTTTATTTGGTTTTTCATTGATTCAATATAAAGTCTCCTTGTAGTGTCGACCTGCGTATAGCAGTGTCGACCTACATATGGCGATATCAACAGAATATCTATATTCTGATAGCTTTTCTTTTCTTTATAATTCATTTTTTAGTTTCTTCAGTTTATTTACATTCATATTATGCTCAGCACTATGTTACAATTCAACATTAGCTCTTCGTTTGCATCTATATTTTTCTTTACAGCATTTTGTTTTGGCATTCTTTGATCCCTTGCATTTCCGTTTTCATCTTTGCATCTCATTGCATCCCAATTTATATCCTGTTTCATTTTAATTTCCTCTTTCCATTTTGATTTTCATGTTGATTTTTGATATCCTGTCTACATCTTGATTTCTCTTCTAAATTTTGATTTCCTGTTTGCATTGTGATCTCTCTTTTTGATGTTCTATTTCCTATTTCTTTTTATTGTCTTTTTATTTTGATTATTTGTTCGTGTCTTGAATTCCAATTTGCATCTGATTTATCATGAAATACCCTTTGAGCTATTGTGAGATCGATACTCGATTGACTGAATCTCACAGCAGCCCATTTATGGCATCAACTCCCTGTGATGTGTCTGCATTTCCCACAACACACAACCATCACACACCGTCATCATCCTTGGCATACCATATCATCTTTGTTCATTGGTTCATTCACTACATGCTAAATATCTGCATCAATAAAGTAATTAGCGCATCACATTCTCTTAATCTTCATTGCATTATTATTTGTGGTTCATTTGCATTCTTTTTTTCTATTGCATAATATTCACAAGCACCATCACATTTCATAACAATGTGCTATGTTTATTAGATTTCATCTGCATTATCGATTTTGCAAATCTTTGTTTCCTGTTTCTGGATTTATCATCTGTTATGTGGATTTTTTATTTTTCTCTGTATTTTGATCTTCATATTCTTTTATTGATTCCCTAGCATTGTTAATTTTCATACCTTTTGTTTTATTATTCAACATGAGCTTGTCCTTGTGGGATGTCACAACCATTGGCTGCAAAAAGTGTTGATCATGGCAGGATAGCGCTGTGCGACTCAAAAGATTCTTGGTCGAGTACTAGATTTTGCAAATTCATACTTTCTCATCGAGTATTGCAATATTAGGAGGGACCAATTACCATTTTTGTGAACAGACATGGTCTTCTTTTATTTTTAATCCCCTCTTAGGAATATCGACAGAATGGGAAGATAATAAGGTATAGATTCAAGAAACCATTGGTAAGTCTACAGAGAAACCAAACAAAGGTTAATGAAAGTAGTGATATGAGATAAAATGATTAAGAAGATATTAGAAGCAGTAAGACAACATGTTGTCTGTTTGGAGCCTGGGTACCATCTCAGAAAATCATGTGCACTCATGGCAATAGTGTCATTTTCAATATTTTGGTAACGTAAGAGGCCTTTTCTGAGTGAAATTTTTGTATCATACTTTAGTTAAGTGTAAAAGAAGTTGTTCCTGCATAGCTGCTTGCATGGAAAATAAACTAGAGAAAGATTTTGCTGATATGACAAATTTTCTATAAGCATCACATACAACTTCTACTGTTTCATTTGGACAATTTCCTATGCATTTGTTAGTGGTAGCCACTGTGCTTAAATCTGCTCTGCTATATATAATCAAACTGTGTACATGTTTCACTGTGTAATCCACTGTGAAGAACCAATTAAATTGTTGTATTCGTGTTGTTTTAATAAGCATATTTCAGTATTTTGAGAAATCTGCATCATGAATGGTTTATTTCAACCAGCACTTTATTTTCAGCATTTTATATTTGAATATTCTGTATTACTTTTTGTAGGTATGTTTTCTTTTGTCACGTTTCTTTCATACCTCAAGCATACCTTGTTATCTCCACCTAAATCACTTCACCCCTTCACCTTCATTCCCTCATAACTTGCTGCAACTTCATTTCACGCATCTTTGTATCTCCTGTGACTCCTGTGCATCCACAACCACCAGTGGATTTACTGTCTCACACTTATAACCACTCTCTGTACACCTTCATATCCCCTGTGCATCCACAGCACAACAGCCCTATGGGTTGCTGTGATTTTCTGTACCGTCATAGCACACCTGTCCACTGCTCTGCTTACACTTCATTACAACATGTTGGCACCAGCATTTCAATTTCGGCACCTATGCACTAGTATGTCCATCACCAGCACAACACATGTTGCACACCATGTTAGCATCTCCTTCATCCAGAATATCTACCTATATTGCATACCCCTTTCATCCACCTGATTGTGTGGCCAACGTCTTCATCACAAGTCATAATTCCTCTGTATTTGCATTGTCACACAAACCTAGTCCAACTCTTCATTCTAATGTTCATGTACTATCAACCCATGCATTCATCTTTGCAGGAATCAAACTGTTTTGCTGTGATTGTATACAGTTCACCATATGCATATTCGCTCAGCTCATTGTTACAAATGCGCATTACACCATGTCTACATTTTCACAACACCATACTGCATTTCCTGCATTTACATATATTTTACCGCATTTCCATTCCACAATACTTTCACTTTCTTCACAGTCACCTGTAGGTTGCATCATACATCTGCTGCTTATTACCACCCTGCACATTCTTGCACATTGCATGTCACTACCTGCATATCAGCAACACTTGCCTCCCCTCCCTGTTGGCTCTTATCCAACGGTTACACCAAAGTTGGCTCCTATCCCAACAACACAGATGCATGATTTACCCTCCAAGATGGGTCCTTAAACAGGGGTTTCTTCATCCTATGTCTAGCCAGAAAGCCTTGAATTGTCTCAACTCCAACAAGTCGGGCCAACTTTGACTCAGGCGCAACAATCAGGACATGCTTTATCTCATGTCCTACAAACAAGGCAATCTGTTTCTCAAGTTCAGCAAACAGGTCAGTTACTGGCTCGAGTGCACCAAATAGGGTCTAATTTTTTCCAAGTTCAGCAAGTAAACGTTGGTTCATCTCAGCTGCAACAAATAGAGTCTACTGTACTGCGAGCAGGTCTAATTTCATTTCAGGCTCACCAAGCAACCCAACAAAGGTTCAACTGAGCTATAATCACATCCTGTAAAAGCTTATATTGATGATCAAGCTATACATTCTGTGTCATCAGTTACATTTTTCAGATTCCATTTATTTATGCATTCATTTCAACAAATTGGTTGAGCAATGAAGTGTCCTGCCATGCACTCATTCATTTTTCTTTTTTTTCTGTATACCTGTTTGATATCCAACCCTGCATAGATCGGCTAATGTCTATAGCTGATGCATCCGCCACATGTATATCCCCTTACACTTCACTTCATCCTGCTTTATCCACCTCATACACTTGCACCCGCATGTCCAGCATCACTTCTTCACCTTGTTGCACCTGCTACATTGCTGCACATTACTTATTAGCACTGTTGTGGCTTCTTGTGCTTCCATGGCACAATAGCTCTAAGGCTGTTGTGGTTTCCTATGCTGTCATAGCATACCACCACATGCCTTCTTCATTTGAATTTCAATATTCAAGATTGTAATAATTTTACATTAATGAGAATTTTTATTTTTTCAGCTTAGAATAGAATGTATGAGCATATAGTTTTCATAAATTGCTTGTGACATCTCATTTTATCTTTATTTTTATTTCAAAAATTTACAATGGTAGAACACGAATGGCTCGTGCACCTTTCTAATAAGAGGTAAATAATTCTAAGTAAATGATTCACATTTATGACCATAGTAAAAATGTGAACAATACTTAGGATTTTTATCTTTTATGCAATAACATTTGATTTTAATCATATTTTTCTGAAATGTTTTTTTCTTCCTCTATTAGAATTTAAGATATGAATTAACTTGAGATATATTTGTGGCCATAGTCATGGATATATTAAAAGTTAATTTTGTTTTAAATCCTATTGAGGCACAAAAATTTATTTTATTCTTTATTAGAATTTAAATATATATTAGATTATAATATGTTTGTAACCATATTTATGAATGTATTATGATTTAATCTTATTTCAATTCTATTAAAGAATAAAATTTGCTTTTAATTCCAATCTTTAAATAAATTTCAAAGCATTCATCATTTAGGATAGAATTGCATTCTTTTTCAAATTATTTCAAATTATCTTAAAAAATCCAAGTGATTTTGAAATAAACTTTCAAAAACCCAATTTTCATTTTCTAAATTCAAAATCATTTTTCAACTTCTATTTACAAAATCAAATTCACCTTTCCCACTCGATTTTGAATCTTATTCTAAATTCTCATTTTCCAACTTTCAATTCTTATTTCTAAACTTCATATTTTCTGAATTCCATGTTCTAACTTTGAAATTCATCTCAAATTCAAATATTAAAGTTCAAATTCTTTATTTCTATTTCAAAATCCAAAAATCTCCAAGTTCTATCTCTTTTCAAATTTTGAGTTTTATTTTCAATTCAACTCTAAATTGAGTTCATTTTAAAATTCAAAATCAAAATTTGAGATTGACTCTGAATTTCTAAATCAATTTTTCAAAATCAATCTTGATTTCAAATTCCAAGTCTGAATTCAAATTCCATTCTCAAATCCAAGGTTTACTTTAAAATTCCAATTTCTAAATTTATTCTTTAAATTCCTGTTTTAATTTCAAACTCTAATTTCAATTTCCAAATTCCATTCTGATTTCGAGTGCCATGTTTGATTTCAAATTTTATTCTCAATTTCAAAATCCAAAGTTTACAATAAAATTCTAAATTTTCAATTCCTAAATTCATTCTTTGGATTTCAATTTCAATTTCAACTTTAAATTCTAAATTTCCAAATTCATTTCCCATTTCAAAGTTCAATTTTAGTTTCAAAATCAATTCCAACTTGAATTTTCAATCCAATTTCCAAGTGGAATTTTGATTTCAAACATCAAATCAAATTTCAAAAATCAATTTTAAAATCCCAATTTAAATCCAATTTTCCTTTCATTTTTCAAATTTCAACTCCTACATTCAATTATAAATTTCAATTTCAAAGCCAGATTTCAATTAGAAATCAATCCCAAGTCTCAAATTCAATTTTCAAATTCCAAATTTCAAAATTCAATCTTTTATTTTCCAATTTAATCCTTTTTCCAAATTCCATTTTCAATTTCAAATCTTCCTTTCAAATTTCAATTTCAGAAAACTCTCAAAATCAAATTTCCATTTCAACCTTTGATCTTAGTTATGATTTCAATTTCAGGTTTCAAGTTTTTCTTTTCAAATTTCAAATTCATTTCAGATCCAAGTTTAGATTCAATCTTTCAAAAGTTTAATTTTTGAATCACTTCTTCAAGGATATTTTTAAACTTATTTCAAAATCACTTGGAAAATGCAAAATTTTGAAATATTTCTAGGAAAAAACATGCATCAGACTTCAAAATTGTCATTTTTAAAGTTCATTGTACAAGCATAACTCTTTGTGCATTTAGGATTTCAGAATAATCATTTAGACAAATTTAGGCAAGACAAAAGGCATTGATTCGATCCTTGGTTCAATTACCCCCGGTAAAGGTGTCAGGAACGGTTGAACCTTATACCAACGAGCGAATCATGTCTCTCCATTTTTTTCTCGCAAATTTTCAAAACAGAGGTGAGTAATTTTTTAAAATAAATCTTTTTCAAATAAAGGTCAAGTGAGACCTTGCAAAAGAGTTTTCTTCCTTCTTTTCTTTCTCTTCTCTCTCTTTCTTTCTTTTTCCCATTCAAAAAGGAAAAAGGGTCTGAAAGGAAAAAGAAGGAAAAGAAGAAGAAAAAAATTCAACGATCACATGCACTGATGCCAACATTTGCGCGAGCAGAGTTGTGAGCATCAAGGAAGTCTTGTTGTGAGTTTTGGGCATGGCTCACATGAGGTACTACTCCTAAGCCAAGCAATAGGGCAACAGACACAACTGCAAATGGAGCTGAGCGCCAAATGGACTCCATGGTTGAACACTTGAACTACCACATTCCTCTTTCCCCCTTATAAGAAAGAGTTATTTCCCACCATGGAGAAATGTGTGGCAAAACCATGACATTTTATAGGGGAAAAGATCAGCCAATTTACGTATGATCATTTTTGCCATACAGTACGCTCATTTTTCGTTAAGTGTTCAAACAATTTACTTTTTTCTTTTTATGAAAATGGATGAATAATTTTCAATTTTCAAAGGACATTATAGGATACCAAAAAGGAATCATGTTTTTTTCAAGATGATAAGTGTTGATAGGGTTGAGCATCGTGGTCATGGCTCGGGCCCATTTAGTGCTTGGCCTACCAGGCTTTAAGTGCAGCCCGCTTGGATGACTTTGTTTTTAATGGGCTTGAATTTTGAAGAGATGCCCATGACCTGGACCAATGGGTCGATGTGAAGCCGGTCGAGCCTGGCCCAAATCGGTCCAAACTTATTTATAGGTTATTTTTTAATTAAATTAATAAATTAATTTTTAGCATAATAAAAAATAAATTAAATAAAAAATTATATAATTCAAAATTTCATATCTGATAATGTTTAAAATACCAAAATCAAAAGTTCATAACAATATTTTCTTCATGACATAGCATTTGAATTAATAAATCAACATCAATTTTCTAAAATAACATAAAGTAGGATCTTGAATTATAGTCCTCCTATGCAACCCAACGTGGTTTCTTCATTCCATTATGCTACAGAAAAAGTGAAGCAAAAACTATTTAAAAATAATTATAGTTTTTTAAATTAAAATTACAAAACACAACAAATTTATCCTTTCACTAAAAGTATCAATTTGTATCATCATCCAAGTCTTTTAGTGAATCCATAACTAAACTAAAACAATAAACAAATAAACAATAAATGATTAATAAGTTCTCATGTATCAAACTAATTATTTTTCTGCTTTTCATAAAATTAGTGTACCTAATTAGGTATTTAATAATAATTACCTAGTCACTATGTAATTAATTAAAATTTTATATTATTAAAAATTAATAAATAGCTCTAACTCATCGAATCGACCTAGTAACTCATGGGCCAACCAGGACCTATCCCACGTATATAATGGGTCGGGTTTCAATCTGGTAAATAATGGGCCCAAGCCTAAAATCTTAACCCAAACACAACCCATGGCCGGTCAGATCGGCTTGGTCTATCGGGCCGCCCAACTTGTTGCCCTGAGATCCTTATTTGACCTTTTCATGAAAAGTTTAGCCCATATTTAAGATTTAAGAAAAGTATGGCAGTGTTTGGAATTAGGGGCAAGAGGTTGCACCATAAATAAAAAATTTTTTATATACAAATACATTGAATTATGTCCAAGTGCATGTCAGACACAATTAATATCTACTTTGTGTCATGAATATCATTAAACAGTAAAATATGATCAAAGTTAGCCTTAAAACCCTAGAATGAAGCTTGACTTGGCTCTTATTCACTTCTCTCATCACCTTCTCATCTGAACAACTACGAATTGATTAGGTCAAAATTAATCAATAGTTGAGCATGATTGACACTTCACTGGGGCCAGGCATTGATGGTGGGTGAGATTGACATAAAAACCTAATCGTGGGAATGACGATAGGGGAGCTGACAATCGAAACCCCCGGTGAATGGTGGCTGTAACTATAATGGTCTTAAGGTAGTGAAATTCCTTGCCGGGAAAGTTTAAACCTGCACAAAAGGCATAACGAACTGGACACTGTCTCAAATAGAGGCTCAATGAAATAGACATATTTGTGAAGATGCAGACTACCTGCACCTGAACAGAAAGACCTTACAAAACTTGACTTGAATATGGAGTGATTTAACTTCCATTTAACCAGAGTCAAACTAGAATTAAGAATAGCTCTAGTTGCAAGAAACAACAACCAACCTGGTGAAGACAATTAGGGTAATATTTGGGACCAACTTGGTCATTCTTCCGTCCTCTTAGCCATGAAGGAATTTTTATTTTATTGGTTAGAAAAGCTTGAGAGGAATCAACCATATCCTTTGGTTAAATCCTTTATTTCACTCTACTTTATGCCTAAATGAATTAATTTATAATAAGTGAGTCATAGTTATGAGAAACTTCTGAAAACCTTTTCAAGCTCCAGAAGCACAAAAACTACACTCAGTTACACTTTTTTTTTTGAAGCAACAATACTATCCGTTCGAAAGTGAGACTCTTCTTTAAATACTTTTCAATGTCATCAGTGTTTGTCATTACTAGTGGTAGAAATCGTAATCCGTGAATGACACTTTTTATATAACCACCATTGGCAACGACGAGTAAATAAAACATTGAAAAGTCTTTAGAAAAGAGTGTTATTGAAAGAGAAGTGTAAGATACCAATTACTAGAGGCAATTATCATCATTGATTACGACCAGTTTCCAGAATATTGAAAATTTAAAAAAGAGTGTCGCTACCACTCTTTAGCGATGATGACTTAAAGAGTAGTGTCGCTCAATTACCAATAATGGTGATCATGACTGGAAATGACAAGCACCATCCACATTGAAAAGTCCTTAAAAAATGTGTTATTACCGAAAAAGAAGTGACACTACCAATTATCAGCGATACAGCTGAAAACTTGGAATAAATCTTGAGCTTTATCCAGGAAAATAACTTAGATCTGAGATTTGAAAAGTTCAACTCTTACATGCCTGGGGCGAATAAGTCACTGTCCAAAAATTGGGCATTATAATAATGAAATGAGATGATCCAACTGCCACCTAACAATTCAATGTAGGGCCTGTTTGGATCAATCTGTAGCTGGGATGGGCATTTATGGAGTTTATGCATTTGAAGAAGTCGCAGCAGCCAAATCCTGGATTTGGTAGATACCAGATCCATGATTTAGCGTAAATACAAAGGTGAAAGAGCCTCGCTTCCCATCCCAAATGCATAAACGCCCATCCAAGGGCCTGATTCCAAACAAGATCACCCAGAGCCGGATTTCAATATTCTAAGGTAGCCTTGTTCAGCTCATCCTTGTGCTCAACTAGTGCTTGGGTGCATACCAAGGTATATATTTAAGTGCTGAGTGCTGCAAGGCATTCAGGTCTCAGGCACCTTGCCTTTGCTCTCATGCAAGGGATCCTACTTACACTGGAATTTTCTATACACCTACTGACCGAATGATTGCAAATTACTGCAGAGTCGGAATTCCCCGTTGTTGATTCATGTTGGCTGCTGCAATTGGGACCAATAAGGCTATATCAAGATTATGTGCCAAGACATTGTAAATGAAGGCTACTAAAATATAGTTGTCCTTGCTTGCCCTACTTTTCTACCACGTATTTATTTCTATTTCTTGCTTTCTCCATAAGCAATTAGTCCATTTGGGTCTAGGATGACAATAGGAATACTTTGATTACATCAACTTATGGGCTTTGCTCTTTTTTTTTTCCCTCCTTTGAATCACTTGCAATAAACATAGTAACAGAGGTCGATTAATGGATCTCTACTCCTAGATACTAAACATCGGTGAGTACCATAGCCCGTAAAGGACAATCACCAAGTAAAACATGGTTCCACCCTCGATCAAGTACTTGTGCTCCACCATCTTGAAAAGGTTATTTATGCATAACAATTTTCCGGACTTTGAGATACAATCCATATCAAACTTAAAATTGAATTGTTAAAATTAGAAGAACTAGAATCATTTATTTCTAGTGATAATGTTTGTTGCCATTTACAAGATGCATCCTCTTTTTACAGTTATCTTTGTGGCAGTCCAAGTCATTTCTCCCCTTACATTAATTCTCCCACAAGTTTTTCTTTGCAAAAGTGCATTTTGCACTCAATGTAAATAATGGTAAAAATTTGAGATTCTTTTTCTTTTAGGCCCCCTTTATTGTAGGAGAAAACGGTTGAATTTTATATGGATGAAGTTAATTTATCCGGATAAAAAAGTTTGATTTCTCCATGCCAGAGTAATTTTCAACTAAAAAGGCTAACAAAAATTGTCGAGAACGACAAGTTTTTTAAGTGATGATTTTGCCCGTGTTCGCTTTGCACTTTGTGAAATATATGGGTTCCACCTATTTTGAAGGATTTTTCTCTTTTTCCAAAAGTTTCTACTGCAATCAAATGACACTTTAGGTACATATTCTTCTACATTCGGATGCGACTGTGAGACTCCTTCAGTACTCGACATGCTTGAGGGTCCTAGATAAAAAAAAAATGTTTTTCTTGAGAAATATATTGGTATTTAACTTTTAAAAATACACAAAGAATATATAAAATGCAATAAACATTAAAAAATAGAAAACATATTAAAGTATGATTATCATGAAAATATTGGGTTTTTTGCAATTATATCTGTTTTAAAAAATGACGACTATCGATGTAATCCAGTGCAGTGCAAAAGGATTCGTACAGGAGTGACAAAAGCTAAAAATGGCAAAAAAAAACTCGCTAGAAATTGAAATGTTTTTGAGCTGAGGTCGTTAGGCTCATTTACCAGCCCTAGGTGGTGATCACTCAAATGATAGAAGAACTGAATTGAGGGTACAATCACGTTCTGAAACCTAAAATCCACAAAGGCTACAAATGGAAATTGGAACAGGGATGATGGTGTGACTGTAACTCCGTCCGGCGTGATCGCTAGAGTGGATAAGCGTTAAAAAAAAAGAAGGGAACAACGGTTTCCCCAGAATGGAAACCGCGTTTCTAGAAGGGGTGAGGATAAACCTCACCCCCCAAATTCGTGGGAGGAGGGTGAGGGCAGTCCCTCTACCACGCAGTGAGCAAACGGGAGAGGGAGAGAGAGAGAAAGAGTGGAAGAGTGAGGGGAAAAAAATCGTAGGGCACTTACCGGATTCTGGCGCCGACAATGAGGTAAGCCTCCAACTCTTTTCTTTTCTTCATCTTCTTCTTCATTTTCTCTTTTCGTTTTCATCAAACGGGGATGGCCGATAGCCATGGCTGTCGACGAGTTTCTGAAAAAAAAAACACACACACAGAGAGAGAGAGTGCAGGAAAGAAAGAAAGAAAGAGAGAGAGGGTCGGCCGGCCAACCGACGACGAGGTAAGCCTCCAACCCTTTTCTTTTCTTCATATTCTTCTTCATTTTCTCTTTTCATTTTCGTCAAAGGGGGATGATGACAACGTTGGCTGCCGACGAGTTTCTAAAAAAAAAACATAAAGAGAATGTGGGAAAGAGAGAGAGAGAGGGACGGTCGGCCGACCGACGCTGGTGGTCAATCCCTCTGTCACAGGGAGGGTCGGCTGGCTGCCGACCTGTGCCCTATTGTGTATAGAGGAGAGGGTCGGTCAGTGGTTGCCCCCTCTTTGTAAACGAAAGGGGCTTTGCCCCTTTCAGCTTTTTAGGGCAGATAGAGGGTCGGTTTGGGTGCGACCCAGATCGAACCGTGTCGCACCCAGATCGAGTCTGCATTTAAAAAAAAATGTGGTCAGTTCGGCCTAGGTGTGACCTAGACCGAATCGAGTCGGTCTTGGTCTGGGTTGCACCCAGACTGATACTGATCCAAATAAAAAAAAAGAGTTTGTTGGTTGAACCGGTTCGGGTTAAATCGGTTCAGGTCAAACCAGTTCAGGTCGAACCGGGTCTAGCCGAACCAGTTATGTGGGTCAGTTCAGACCGAACGGGTCTGAACTAAACCGGTTCAGACCAAATCGGGTCTGAGCCGAATCGTTTTGGATAAACGTGAGTCAGGCTGAACGGGTTCGATCTAACTGGATTTGGGTTCTTAGTTTGGTTCCAGTTTGATCTGGACCTATTTTGGATCAAGACTAACTGTTCTGGATCTGATTGGATCAATGTTGGATCCATATCAGAACTGGGTCTAGATCAGACTGTTCTGGATCCAGTCAGACAATTATGGATCAATCCAGTCAAACTGTTTTAGATCTAGTTAGATTATCCTGGATTTAGTTAGCCTATTCTGGATCTAGTCAAACTGTTCTTGATGCAGATAAGTAATGGATCTGGATCCAATCAGATAGGGTTGGAACTAGATTACAAATAGATCTGGATTCAATCAAACAGGGTTGGATCCAGATCATAAATGGATCTAGATTGGGTTGTGAGATAGTCTTGAATTGTAAATAGATCTAAAATGACCAAAATACCCTTTTGGGTACCAAAGATCCATTTTGATAAAATGGATATAACTTTGCACCCTTAACTCAGAATTGAGTGTAGTTTGGTGCGTTGGACTCGTATCAAAGAGAGAAATCTAGTTATTCATTAGTTTTGGTTAAATTAGTGACACAAAAATCAAAGTTTCATGAGTCAATTCGGGAGGGGTATTTTGATTATTTTGCAAGAAGTTTTGTGCATTAATACAAATATATTGGTGTAATGACCAGAGCATACTGCTAGAGAACCTTGAGACTCAATTATGGTTAAAGCACAATATTTGCACTTGAGGTAAGGGATATTATAAGTAATTTTAGATGTGAATAAACATTTTTGCGTTGCATGTTATTGTAATATTGTGAATGAATAGGAGTAGCATGATAGCCTTTAAGTGAGATCATGACATGAATAAAATTTTCATACTTGACATTCTGAGTTGAATTCATATACATGTTATTGTGATATGCATGTTAGTTGTGATTTGTCATGCATGTTAGAAAGAAATTAGATTTGTAAACGCATGTCTATATGGTTATTAATATCATGCATTGTAATGAATTTATGTTTAGATTGGAGTCCCATTTATTCTATTCATATTGTATGAAAGGATATTTTTGAGATCAGCATGCAGGACCCCTTAAATCCCGAAAGTGGTGACCTGTGAAAAGGGCTAACTGGTTCGCGGCCAGAGTGAAGCCACCACGGAGACTGGCTATCAGTGATTTAATGATGTAGAGATACTATATTGTTGTGTGCTTAGTGAGAGATAATGTGAGTCCTAATGTCATCATGAGATTAAAGAGTGAGATCCATCTTTATCAGTTTACGACATCACTCGCGAGAGAATGAGTGAATTACAAGCTTGAGGTTGTGGTTCAATGTGTTGAACTTAGATATGACTTAGGGTTACACTCAGATAGGGTTTGGGACTCTAGAGGACCATGGATGGTTGATAACCATCGTGGTTAGGATGTAGCATGAACCATACCGATATTGAGAGCTTGACCTTTCGACTAGCTACCGGTGGGGTCCCCATGGTGGTTCACTGTAGTGCCTGGTGGTCTAGGGATCACTGGCAGTGTATGGTTCATTGTCTGGCCAACATGTAGAATTGGGATGTTCTACGAGGTTGTTACGCCCATAGATGGCTATGACCGGTATAACCGGCCTATTGATAGTTATTTTGAGAAAGCATTGAGAAAGTTAATGGGGGTAATTAAAATATACCAACTTGTGTGGTTTATTAAAAACTAAACTAAGACTAGGGGCTTAGAGCTCACTACAGTTGTAAGTTTAAGTGGATTATAATTATTTTTTACTGGGTTGTAGACTCACCCCTCATGTTTAATTACAACTATAGGTTGCAGGCACACTAGCACAAACAAAACTTGATCAGCTTCTTCTTCTTCGACAGAGCATTTGATAGTTTTTAATTTCATGTCATTGAATAATAAGGTATTTGTTATTTGCTTTTGTTATGAATGATGAATATTGTAAGAAAAAGTGATTTATTAGAATAAGAATAAAAAAAAAATTGCCATGTTTTCTCTGTGTGAAATTTGAACTATTTCCTTCTGGGAAGTAATACCAACCAAACTCGGACTCCCGAGGTCGTAGATCGAGGTCTTACAAAGTGGTATCAAAGCCAAGTTCACACAAAGAAGTTCATCATTCATAACAAGTTCAATGACATAGAATGTGATATAAGTCTCTGCTCGATAAAACACACGTTAGTAAGTAGGTTATTTTGTTAGTAGGAAATGGCTAGCGAGGACAACAATCTCGAAAACCCTCCAGCATAAAACCTTTCTAAGTCACCTGTCGTAGGGAGAGAGAAATTTGTCACCACAATGAGGATAGTGACTAGAGTCATGGCAAGCATGACTCAAATCGTTAGAGACCTTACACCACAGCCTTCACCGATTTATATCATAGTGGGAGAAAGAGATACCTGTCGATATGACTACCCCTATACTTCTCAGAGGTGGCAGACACAATCCTATGGGTGAGGGACTCACCAGTCCTACTGTCAAAGAGCACAATCAGTACATGCCCGAATGAGGAGAGATTGGATGGCGGCTCGAGGAGGAGTCGCAAGAAGAGCATCCCCTAGCATAAACTTTGTGTTTTGGGGAGAGTCTCGTGTGATTAGTGCAAAGGGGCAACATATGTCTCGAGCCATCTAGGCGGCTGCCATGAGTGCAACTAATCGAGGAGTTTTAAATCTGACTGAGGAGTTTTTTGCTGAAGAAACTAGGAGATAAATAATTTAGGTCGTAGACATAGTATGACTTGTTGTATAAGCGAATAGAAGCAGCCCAAGACTAGCTCAGGGGTGAGCAACATCGAGAAATTCATAGGAGGGAGGCGCATATGAAGATCACACTGTAGATTCTGCCTCACCTACCCATACTCCCACTTCACTCTTATACAATATGGATATCCTTCCTATGCCTGAGGATCCTATGATTGATCATATTTTACCTCTATACGACTTGAATGCTCCTTCTATGACCTACCACTACAACAAAGCAGTAGATTAGCGACGACCACATTCCGTCGCTAATCCGTCGCTAACATGGGTAGCGACAGATTAGCGACAATGAGGCGACAGTATGCTTACGTCGCGAATATTTCGACGCTAACTGGCGACAGAATTATTCTGTCGCCAGGTCCGTCGCTAATTGCGACGGAATAACGAGCGCTATATTCCGTCACCAATCCGCCGGTACTAAACGGCGACCACGGCTTGGCGACGGATTTACTTCCGTCGCTAGATTAATATGAATAGCGACGGATGGTTCCGTCGCTAATCTGTCGTAAACACGAAAAAAAATTAAAAAAAAATTATTTGAAAATTAAATACCGAGAACTGTACAATTTATATTTCCTGTACAATTTATATTTCCTGTAAATAAAAAACAAACCACACAAAAAAATTCATATAACAAGAATCTACAACAATTAATCGTTCCACCTTAAAATTAACAAGTTTAATTAGTTACAATTCAACAATTACAATTAGGAAACATAAAAAAATAGAACTTCTTCAACACAGTTCTCTAATCATCGCCAAGATTTTGTGCGTCTTCTTCTTCATTGTCTTTATCTGTCCCTTCAGCTCTAGTACGCTGATTATCGCTAGCAGCCTACACAAGAAAAGAACAGTCAGTATTGATAAACAAAATATAATGAAATAAATTACACACTATATGTGATTCTATCATGTGCTCATGTGTGATCTAAGGCAATAAAAAAACTCTATATGTGATTCTATCATGCTCATATGTGCTCTAAGGCAGACAAAAAGTTATATATATATATATGTGATTCTATCATGCTCATATGTGTGCTAAGGCAGTCAAAAAATTGAATATGTGATTATAGCATGTTCATATATGTTCTAAGGCATCTAGAAAAACTCTATATGTGATTCTACTATGCTCAGATGTGCTTTAAGGCAGGCAAAAAACTATATATGTGATTCGATCATGCTCGTATGTGTGCTAAGGCAGTAAAAAAATTGAATATGTGATTATAGCATGCTCATATGTGCTCTAAGGCAGGCAAAGCAAAAAAATTTATATGTGATTCTATCATAAATGATATATGTTCTAAGGCAGTAAAAAAACTCTATATGTGATTTGTGCATGCGCATATGTGTGCTAAGGCAGTCAAAAAACTGAATATGTGATTATAACATGCTCATATGTGTTCTTAGGCAGTCAAAAAACTGAATATGTGATTATAGCATGCTCATATGTGTTCTAATGCAGTCAAAAAAACTTTATATGTGATTCTATCATGCTCATATGTGTTCTTAGGCAGTCAAAAAACTGAATATGTGATTATAACATGCTCATATGTGCTCTAAGGCAGGCAAAAAAATTTATATGTGATTATAGCATGCTCATATGTGGTCTAAGGCAATAAAAAAACTCTATATGTTATTATAGCATGCTCATATCTGCTCTAAGGCAATAAAAAAACTCTATATGTTATTATAGCATGCTCATATGTGTGCTAAGGCAGTCAAAAAACTGAATATGTGATTATAATATGCTCATATGTGTTCTTAGGCAGTCAAAAAACTGAATATGTGATTATAGCATGCTCATATGTGTTCTAATGCAGTAAAAAAAACTTTATATGTGATTCTATCATGCTCATATGTGTTCTTAGGCAGGCAAAAAAACTTTATATGTGATTATAGCATGCTCATATGTGCTCTAAGGCAATAAAAAAACTCTATATGTTATTATAGCATGCTCATATGTGCTCTAAGGCAGTCAAAAAACTGAATATGTGATTATAACATGCTCATATGTGTTCTTAGGCAGGCAAAAAGTTATATATGTGATTCGATTATGCTCATATGTGTTCTAAGGCAGACAAAAAACTGAATATGTGATTATACCTGAGAGGGATTTGGAATCGAAGATCCCCTATCCAGAACAACGACCTTGATATCATTTCGGAGAAAGGGGGCGACGGTGTATTGGAAGTAGTTATTCAGTGATTCATTAACGATCTGGCGTACATCATCACCAAAAAGAATAGTCGACTGCTTGGAGCTTATGTCGGCGCAAGAAGTCGGTGAGCCGTAAAAGTGTTCATATTACTCCCAAACCCGAACACGCGACCTTTTTTGGGTTCACCTACTGCAGTCACCCATGCTATATGATCAAATGATGGATGTTGAGTAGCGTCATCGCCATATCGCTCTACCATCTGTTGCTCATATGCCTCCTACAAAATAATGTTTAAAGTATTCATTAATAATTAATGATAACATTATGATAACTTGCATATATATTGCAATGATTATTAATAGAATTAATACATACCGTTGTCGTTCTCGCCTTCTCTGATACGAAGACTCCCGTGGTCTTCCGTTTATGTGTTTCTACAAACACATCCTTATAGCAGAACCCAGTTCTGTTCCTGCGACATCAAATATCAAATCCGTATATGGATTATCGTGCACCACATTCACCCGTGCATCAAAATCATTTCTAAATTCTTCTCCATAAAACATCCAGTTCTGATAATCACTCACAAAACCCTTCATGTATAGGTGATGTCTAACGCTATGAGGTTCTACAAATCGATTATTCTTACAAATCTTGCAGGGACACCTAATCTGACCTGTAGGATCCACTGTACTGACACTTGCCATTGCAAATTCAATAAAACTGTCAACACCATCCATATATTCATGCGATAACTCATTGTCCACTATCCTACGGTACATTCATTCATGGTTTACAGTCATTCTGTCGTATGATGTTACGAATAGTATCCTAACGAATTAAAAGAAAACAATCAGAATGCTACGATGAAGAAAATATCAAATTTATCATGCAATATACTATGTCAAACAATAACAAGAATTTTGATGCATGCATTGATAACTTCATATTTTCATGTGCAAACTATTAATGACACGATACAATCATTTGAAGCATGCTTTTATTATAAAATTTCACATGGAAGTCAAAATCAAATTGAAAGTAACTACATGCAAGCATGGATACAATTACATCAAACATTGCAATACATCGTAATCATTCATATCAAACAAATGGCAAACATGTACCTGCAGCAAACACACTTCAATATCTCACTGACTACTACCATGCTTAGCATGGACTCCTTACTCCAAAAATAAGAACACTTCCATATTCATACATTAAAATCATGCTCAGCATGATCTCCGAACTCCAACAAAGCAACCCTAAATATCAACAACTAAGTGAGTGTGTGAACAATAAAGTGTTACATCTAATAAATTAAATAACATGTGATACGCTTGCATCACTTACTCACCACGGGTATTTACCAGATTTGCATTGTTTTTGTCACTTACTTACCACAGGTGGCTGAGCACGAGCTGGTTCCGTTGAAAAATCTGCACAAAAAATGCAGTTTTAAAAAAAAATCGCCACAAAAAAAAGGAAGTTGTTCCGGCAAGGGGTCGACTCCCATGCTGTTCCGGTAGAGGGTCTACCCCCTTACGGAACATAGGGGGTTAACTGACCCCCAGCTTTTCCACCAGCGAGTCGACCCCCTGCCGGGGTCGACCTACCGGAAAGGCAGGGGGTCGACCCCCTACCGGGGTCGACCTGCCGGAAAGGCAGGGGGGTAGACCCCCTGCCGGAAACGCAAGGGGTTAACCCTCTGCCTGTTCCGACATGGGGTTAACCCCCTGCCGGAAACGCAGGGGGGGTCGACCCCCTGCCGAAAACGCAAGGGGTTAACCCCCTGCCTGTTCCGGCATGGGGTTAACCCCCTGCCGGAAAGGCAGGGGGTCGACCCCCCATGCCGGAAACGCAGGGGTTAAACCCCTGCGTTTCCGGCATTACAGAGGGTTAAACCCCCTGCCGTAAAGGCAGGGGGTCAACCCCCCATGCCGGAAATGCAGGGGTTAAACCCCTGCATTTCTGGCACGGCAGGAGGTCGACCCCCCATGCCTTTCTGGCAGGGGGTTTAACCCCTGCTTGAAACGCGTAGGGAGGGCGGGCGAACCTGTCTCCGGCGGGGAATGCATCGGTCGGCGGGGCGACGGCTCGGGCGGCGGAGGAAGGCGTCGGGCTTCGTAGGGAGGGCGGGAGAGATGAAACAGGAAAAGAGGGAAAAGGGTTCTGATCAGATTTACGCGAAAATTAGCGACGGAATTATTCCGTCGCTAAGCCGGCGTAAATATATACAACTCCTTAGCGACAAAATATGTCTGTTGCTAACGGCGTCGCTAAGTAGCGACGGAAAAATGCCGTCGCCCAATCCGTCGCTAACCGTAGCGTGTTTTTACGACAAAAACGGTCCGTCGCTAAGCCGTCGCTACGTTGCGACGGCTTAGCGTCAGACCATTTTCCATCGCTACATCTGTGAATATCACGAAACTTAGCGATGGATTAGTGACGCTCGCTAAGCCGTCGCTAATTGGCGACGGAAAAATGCCGTCGCTACTATCCGTCGCTAATTGACATTTTTCTTGTAGTGTACCCTTAGCTGACGATAAGGAGTTTAAGAAGAGAACCAAGCTTTAGATGGATCAAAGAGTAACATGACGACGCATTTAGGAATACTTAGCTTTATTTAGTTTAGTTAGAGTATTCCTTGTTTTGCCTTGTTTTCTTCTTGTTTGCTTAGTGATATTTTATTTATGTGTACTCGGGTGATTAATAAAATAACATAAGATATTTTGAGTAAATGAGTGTCGTAATCACTAATATATGATAAAATTTTATACGAGTATAAATGAATCAAATAATGATAAGCCTATTACATAATGATTTTAATGTAGCACATGTGCTTTTTGACTCTGGAGCTACACATAGTTTTGCTACTTCAACTTTTGAGAAATAGTTGCCCATTGCATCTTAACGATTGAGTGTTTCTTACTTAATAGAAACACCTATAGGCGAGTCCACCATTGTGGACACGGTATATATGAACTGTATAGTGAATATAGAAAACTGTGAGTTATTTGTGAACTTATTGCAACTCGATTTCAAAGATATAGACGTGGTTCTTGGTATGGATTGGTTGTCGGATAATCATGCTACCATTAATTGCAGAAAGAAGCGTGTCAGTTTTCAAACCCCCCAGACTCCAACTTTCATATATAAGGGTGTTAGAAAACTACCAAAACCAACGATCATATCTCGTCTAAAGGCTAACAAATACATCCAAGAAGGATGCATGGGATTTCTGGCCTATATGAAAACCGAAGAGAGAGAGAAGATCTCACCATATCTGACGTGGGCATAGTTCGATAATATCCTGATGTTTTAACAAAATATTTTTCAGGTCTCCCTCTCGATCGAGAAATTGAGTTCCAAATTGATCTAGTTCCGGGAACAACGCCCATTTTGAAGGCTGCCTATCGGATGGGACCCGCAGAACTTAAGAAACTTAAGAAGCAACTGCAAGGGTTACTAGAGAAAGGTTTTATTCGACCATCAATATCTCCTTTGAGTGCTCCAATCCTGTTCGTTAAGAAGAAGGATGGATCACTGCGTATGTGTATAGACTATCGACAATTAAATGCAGTAACCATTAAGAATAAATGTCCATTGCCACAGATTGATGACTTGTTCGATCAACTTCAAGGAGTTGCATGTTTCTCAAAGATGTATCTGATATATTGTTATCATCAGTTAAAAATTAAGAAGGAAGATGTAGTTAAGATGGCTTTCAGATCAAGATATGGCTATTATGAATTTTTGGTATGTCTTTTGGTCTAACTAATGCATCGACAACCTTCATGGATATAATGAATAGAGTTTTCAGACCATATTTGGATAAATTCATAGTAGTATTTGTTGATGACATCCTCATCTATTCCTTCACGAGGGAGCATGTAACGCCCCGGGGTTTTAAAACCTTTAAAAATGCAGATTTTTTTTTTATACAGCGGAAATAACTTTTGATTTTCGGTTTCCTAAACCTCAGGCACGTCACATTCCAATTAACAACAAAAACAACAATAATTTATATTAACATTATAACATAGTCTTTTTACAAGGTTCAAAAATGAAAACATTTAGGATTAAATTCAAAATAAATCCTAAATTAATCTCAGGATCTTGGGAATCTGGATTCTTCGATGCCACACTTGTCCAACATCCATTGTAAGATTTTGTATTCCATATCTGAACCTGAAATTCCCATAAAACGGGGTTTGACTTATGATAGCCAAGTAAGTCATTAATCAAAACCATACAATTCAAATATTAAGCATGATTTCAATAATTTACAAATCAAAGTGCATTTATTCAAGAACAATTATGCAAAATAAGGCAATTAAAAACAATTTAAAATAATGCATAATCTCAGATCAAATTCTGTGAAAGAAAGAGGTCATTGTTTCGATATTAACGCCCTCCTGGTACGGTGGAGAGTACTCCGATCTCAAACTAAGTATTCCGGGGGTATATTATTCTATTGTGGATTACCCGGATACCTGAGTGAAACGGGCTCCCAAGTGAGCGGTCAACGACCGGGAAGATTCTCAGCAATGGCGAGCAAACAAGGAGAGTTGGATGCATCCACTGGCATGCGGCAGCCTTGAGACCCGTTGTCTCGACCTCCTCAACCCGAGTGACAGGAGGTCCAGGGAATCTATCGTTCCCAACAATCATCATCTTCACAATGTCACTCCTGGTTGTACCACTACCCCTTCCAGGGTAGGCTAAACCTAGATGGGCTTGAAGGATTCTTTTATAGGACTTTTCATCTTTTCAAAAACTAGGCTCAATAGCCAAATCATTCCTTTCAAATAAACACGGTTCATATGTATCCAGCCCATCCAGAATTTTGCTCTATCACAACGAGCATTCACCTATGAAGGCGAGAATTAAGTTTGTATAGACATGACTCCCGCAACAATAAAATCTTTCGAAAATCAACATGCTATACAAAATTCTTTTATCAAAATCAAAGTTTTGATCATAGTATCCATCCAAATTTTATTCAAGTCATAAGATTGAAAATCTTGTCATTCAAAACAAATATTTATTCATGCGGATATTAAAATATGCATTTGATCAAGAATCAAATTTAGATAATCATGCATGAATTAAAAACATGAATCAAAAGCATGTCTAATATAAAATTATAAGATTTTGATAGAATAACTTACTTGGATTTTGATAGAACTTAAGGAGAACAGGATAAAGCGCTCGTGCTTTGATTTAATCTGATAGAATTCATTATATTAGTTAATATTTTTATATCGAATTTCGAGTAGTATTTGCCCTATATTTTAAAGAAGTATCTTTTGAAGAAATTATTAAAAATCTAAAAATTTATTTGTAACTGACTTTAAAACTTTTATAAGAATTTTCACAAAGTTTCCTCTGTACTAACTCAAATGTTCGAAAAAGGGTTTGAACTTGAATTCGAGTTATAAGAATTCAAACATGACTTTGCGTCACAAATATTTTTATAAAGGTTTTTCAAAAAAATTGATTTAAATATTTAAAAGGATTTTTGAAAATTTTAACAGAATTTCCTTTATAAAAATCGATTTTTTTCTGAAATAGTTATAAAAATTTTGATATAACTTTTACTAAATAAACTGAAAATTTCTAAACTATCTGAAAAACTTTTGCCAGAATTCTAATTAAAATAATTAATCTTTTTCAGACATTATTTAAAAATTTGGTTAGAATTACTGCTATACTAATTCTACTTTTTTCAAAAATCTTTAAATCATTTTGACAGAACTTCGGTTATAAAAACTCAATTTTTCAAAAGTCTTTTATAAAATTTTCCCAGAACTACTGCTAAAGTAGTTCGAAATACTTAAAAATATTTAAAAAAATTTGAACAGAGCTTCCCCTATGTAAAGGCTGGGTTGGATTAAATTTTGGCAAAATTGCCAAAATTTAAATCCAAAAGAAATAGAGTTGGGGTTCAGAAAGAGAATAGGGAAGCTCAGAAAGTATAAATTCAAATTTAGAAGAGGGTTTCTAAATACTAACCTTGTTTAGTTGATTTGAGCAGCGCTTCCGCTATCCAAATCCGACCTTTCTGCTAAGTTTAGCAGAACTCCTGCAGGCAGCGCTTCCGAGGTTGTTTCTGATCTGACGAAGCTTCTTGCAGAAGAACGAACTTCGCTTAAGGGAAGAGGAAAAGGGATAGAATAGGTTTCTCAGAAAAAATCTGAGATTCTACGGAGTTTTTAAACTAAAATCTAGAGAGAGAAATTCAAAGGTAGAGAGAGAAAGTAGGAGAGAGAGAGATCTTAGAGAGAGAAGGAGTCTTGGACTTGAGTAGAGAGAGAGGGGGTGAGGGGTATTTATAGGAGAGAGAAGGGAGGTCGCCCCCCCCTGTGGGGCCCATTTTGGTGACATTTGTCACCTAATTTAATTAAAATTATTAATTTATTTTGACACTTGTCATTTCTTTAATATTTTATTCATTTTTTTGACATGTGTCAGAGAGAGAAAAGGGATGGGTGTCACCTCCTCATTGTGAGGTGACACTTGTCAGCTCATGGTTTTGGAAAAACCATGGCTGCCCTTGGTTTTGGGCCAGTGGTTTTCCAAAACCATGGTCTCTTGAATATTTTAATATAAAATATTATATTTTATTTGATTGCTAATTTTTTTATACCTTTTATACCCTAATTCAAATCCCATCTTTCAGAACTGCCATAAGGGAATTTAGAATTACTTGATTGTCCTTCAGTAGTTCAATAATTTACATAGCCTGCCATTGAAAATGGTAAATTACCATTTTCGTCCCTAACAATTTTAGTAATTCCCTAAAAATATCCCTAAAAGAAAAATTACTATTTTGACCTTATATAGTTGGGTATTTTACCGAAAAATGCCACTGAATTGGTAAATTACTAAGCTACCCTTTTACAATTTGATTAATGACTAGAATGTCCCTGAATTCTGATTTTTGAACAAGCCTCAATAAAATTTTATCAGAACTTCAAATATAGATTCAGATCTTTACTTTGAACAGTACTAACCATAAAATTTAGGGTTTTAACACTATAATTCACATTCAGAATAAATAAAAATTAAAACTTGAATTTTCTTCAGAATTTATAAATCATTAAAAATTTTGGGTATTACATTCTACCCCCCTAAAAGAAAAATTTCGTCCTCGAAATTTATGTACAATTTAAACAAACAATTCTGGATACTTCTCTCTGATGCTGTTTTCAGGTTCCCAAGTACATTCTTCAATTCCGTGATGCTGCCATCTGACTTTAACCAGAGGAATAGTCTTTGTTCTCAAAATTTGATCTCTTCTATCCATAATTTCTATAGGCTTTTCCTCAACAGTCATGTCTTCTCGAATTGCTATATCTTGATGCTGGATAATATGAGATGGATCATAAACATATTTTCGCAGCATTGAAACATGAAATACATTATGAATCTGTGCATACTGAGGAGGCAATTCGATTCTATAAGCAGTTTCACCGATTCGTTCTAGAATCTTAAAAGGTCCTACAAATCTAGGACTTAACTTTCCCTTCTTTCCAAATCTGAACACACTTTTGGTTGGAGATACTTTGACGAAGACCATATCATCAACTTCAAAAGCGAGTTCTTTCCGTCTTTGATCAGCATATCTTTTTTGTCGGCTCTGGGCAGCGCGTAGTCTGTCTCAGATCAAATTTACTTGCTGAGTATAATGTTGTAGTATCATTGGTGACTCTAACTTTCGTTCACCAATTTCATTCCAATAGAGTGGCGATCGACAAGGTCTTCCATATAAAGCTTCGTATGGCGCCATTCCAATACTGGTATGATAACTATTATTATAAGCGAATTCAGCTAGCATAATATGAATATCCCAATCTCCTTTCCATTCTAGCATACAGGCGCGTAACATATCTTCCAGAGTTTGAATAGTACGCTCTGATTGTCCATCAGTTTGGGGATGAAATGCAGAACTGAACTTTAATTTTGTTCCCAAAGCCTGCTGAAGTTGGTTCCAGAATCGAGAAGTAAACCTGGGATCACGATCAGAGATAATTGAAAATGGTATTCCATGTAGTCTTACAATCTCTTGAATGTATAAATCTGCCAGACTTTCCAAAGATTGACTTATACGAATAGGTAGAAAGTGAGCTGATTTAGTTAATCGGTCAATAATAACCCAAATCGCTTCATGCTGTTTTCGAGTTTTTGGTAAACCCACTATGAAATCCATAGTAATTTCTTCCCATTTCCATTGTGGAATTTCAATTTGTTGCATCATTCCACCTGGCTTCTGATGTTCTGCCTTAACTTGTTGGCAAATCAAACACTTTGAAACATAATTTGCCACATCTCTCTTCATACCAGTCCACCAGTACTTTCTTTGCAAATCTTTGAACATCTTTGTACTTCCTGGGTGGATAGTATACTTGCTTTTATGGGCTTCTTCAAGGATTTCATTTTTCAATTTAGGGTTATTTGGTACCCATATTCGATCATTCATCAAAATACTCCCATCTTCTTTAAGTCGAAAAGAAACATCATCTTCCTGTTGGGCTCGAGCTAAAAATTCTTCATGTTGAGAATCCTTATTTTGTTCAGAAATAATTCGGATGAGGATTTCTGGTCGAACAATTAAGTTTGATAATAAAATCCTTCCTGTATCAGTTGCAAAGGGTTTCCAATTAATGAAATCTTCAATAAGTTTCCATTCTTTGTCTATGAGACTATCCAAAGTGTCTCTAGTTTTGCGACTAAGAGCATCAGCTACAATATTCGCCTTTCCAAGATGATAAGAAAGTGTGAACTCATAGTCTTTAATAAATTCTATCCAACGTCGCTGTCTCATATTCAATTCTTTCTGCGAGAACAAATATTTGAGGCTCTTGTGATCACTGAATACTTCAAATTGTTCTCCATATAAATAATGTCTCCAGATCTTTAGTGCAAAAACAACTGCCGCAAGTTCTAAGTCATGGGTTCGATAATTCTTCTCATGATTTTTCAACTGTCTTGATGCATAAGCAATAACTTTTCCGTGTTGCATCAATACACAACCTAGACCAGTACCAGAAGCATCTGCATATACCTCAAATCCACCATGTCCCGAGGGTAAAGTAAGCACTGGAGATGTAGTGAGCTTTTCTTTCAAAATTTGGAAACTTTCTTCACATTTAATGTCCCAATCAAATTTAACACCCTTCTTCAGAAGTCTAGTCATTGGTGATGCTATACGGGAGAAATCTTGAATGAATCTTCGGTAGTATCCAGCAAGTCCAAGAAAACTTCGAATATCTGTAATATTCTTAGGTTGTTTCCATTCTAATATTGCTTCCACTTTAGCAGGATCCACTGAGATTCCATCTTTTGAAATTACATGACCCAAAAACATAACTTTTTCCAGCCAAAATTCGCACTTAGAAAATTTGGCATATAACTGATTTTTCCTTAAAGTATCCAAAATAATCCTTAAATGTTTCTGGTGTTGTTCCTTATTTTCAGAATAAATTAGAATATCATCAATAAAAATAATCACAAATGTATCTACAAATGGTCTGAACACACGGTTCATAAGATCCATAAAGGCTGCTGGTGCATTTGTAAGTCCGAAAGGCATGACAGTGAATTCATAGTGTCCATACCTTGTCCGAAAGGCTGTCTTAGAAATGTCTTCTTCCTTGATTCTAAGTTGATGATATCCAGACCTAAGATCAATCTTTGAAAATACCTTAGCCTTCTGTAATTGATCAAATAAATCTTCAATTCGTGGCAACGGATATTTATTCTTTATGGTAACTTGATTAAGAAGTCTGTAATCTATACATAATCTTAATGACCCATCTTTCTTCTTTACAAATAATACTGGTGCACCCCAGGGAGACATACTTGGTCTAATAAATCCCAGCTCCATTAATTCCAATAATTGCTTTTTTAATTCTGTGAGTTCTGCTGGAGTCATCCTATAAGGAGCTTTAGAAATTGGTGCAGTTCCTGGCATTAACTCAATACCGAATTCTATCTCTCTATGTGGAGGAGGTCATGGTAATTCATCAGGAAAAACATCTGAAAATTCACGAACAATATCCAGACTTTCAAGAGAAATTTCTGCTGGCCTGGCAAGAGTAATGCTGACTAGAAAGGCCGTACATCCATTCCTCAAATATTTATGGGCCTTTAAAGAAGAAATAACTCGATTTTTAGGAGTAGAATTGGATAATCTAAATTCTACCTTAGGAATACCTGGTTGAGAAAAAGTAACTTTTCCTTCCTGACAAAATATTCTTGCATGATGTTGATGTAGCCAATCCATACCCAATATAATATCAAAATCTGACATGTCTAATAGAATTGGGTCAGCAGGTAAATTCTGTCCTTCAATATATACTTCTAGATTTGGCAAGTATAACCCACAAAAAGATTTACATCCTACTGGGTTGACTATTTCCAGAGCACAGTTCAAAGACTTGATAGGCATATTAAGTAAAATAGTAAACTTCTTGGAAATAAAAGAATGAGTTGAACCACAATCAAATAGAGTAAAAGCAGCATGTCCAGCTATAGATAAAGTACCTTGAATCAGGTCACCCTTAGGTAGTTGATCAATATTGGCGGCATAAACGCGACCTGGTACTTTTTTATTCTGCGGTCGTTGTTGTTGTTGTGGTTGTTGTTGTTGCTGCTGTTGTTGATGTTGCTGGTACGAATACTGGGGTTGTTGTTGAGGGCGAGGTCTAATAAGGCCTCGAACATGTTCATCCATTTCCTTTTTATAGCAGTCTTTAATAAAATGGCCTGACTTACCACAATATAAACAACCACCAGTTGTTCGGGGGCAGGGTTGTCCTGGATGGGATCGATAGCAATTCTGACACGATCTAGCTGGTAGTTGTGTAGCTGGTAGTTGTGGTTGATTGACTTGAAACTGCTGTCGTGGCCTCTTTGCTGGAGGGATGAACCTTCTTCCTTCAAAATTTCTTTTAGGCCAACTCTTTTGGCCTCTGAATTGAGAAACCGTTCTGCCAGATTGATTCTTCTGTATTTCTTACCAATCTTCTTGTATCAATGTAGCTATTTCCACCGCCTTGTCTAAAGTTTCTGGCCTACTAGTGAGGACTTTGGTTCGTAGAACTGGTTTCAATCCTCTAGTAAATTTCATTGCCCTCTCATCTTCCGTATTATAGACATTTGGGCAATACTTCTCTAAATTTCTGAATTTAGTAATGTATTCAGATAAAGAGAGTCCTCCTTGTAGTAATTCAAGGAATTCCCTCATCTTACGGCTTCTTTCATGCTTGGGGAAATATGCAGCATAGAAAACTTCAACAAATTGCTCCGAAGTAACAGATCCATTGCTAAATTTAATTTCTAAGGTGGATGCCCACCATCTTTCTGCATCTCCCTTTAATCTGTATGCTGCATAGTTGACCTTACGATCTTCAGGTACGGTCAGAACACGAAAAATCTTTTCTATTTCTCGGATCCAAACCTCTGCAGCTTCTGGATCCATCTTTCCTGAGAATGTAGGTGGATCTAATTTGAGAAACTTCTCATAAGAAACTTCATTATGGCTTTGACAGGATTTTGAAGATGTAGTTGAGTCTTGCCTATTCTGATTCTGATCTCTTATAACAGCTGCCAAATTATTTAATGTTTCCATAATGAATTCTTGTTGGCCATTATGCTCCTTGGATTGCTTCTTTGATGCTTGACGAGGCATCCTTGATAAATAATGATCAGACTTAGATTAAAGTAGAAAGAACATTTATTCATATGAACATATATATACATCAAAACCCAAATTTACAAGAATTTACATATTTAACAAAAGTTAACAAAAGATATCCTATGGAAGCTTGAGGAATTTTCCCAAATAATTCCTTTTGTTCCTAATCTGCCCTGGTGGATGAGAAGGTCCTGCAACATTTGGATCTATATTATAAATTTGTTTATCTGGATTTCCTAAATATAAGCTAAGATCATCCGTAGGTTCTCTTGGGGTATATATAGAATCAGGAGGTTGGACTGAAAATACAAAGTCCAAAGGAGTTAAAGTGGGTGCAGAAGCAGGTACTATGGGTGAGTCAGATGAAATGACAATAGGTTCCATTGGAGGAGGAGGAGCAAGAATAACCACACGAGATTGTTGATTTGGTAGGTTTTCAGCGGCTTGCTGTCTTTTAATGCAACCCGTCTTCACTTGGCATTCTTTTTCTATATGCCCAACTTCTCCACAAAATAAACATTCTTCCAATTCCAATGGGCAAGGTTGTGATAAATGGGTCTGTAAACACCTATGACATTTTTCTAAGTTTTTTTTTTCTTTTGTGAGACTTCGAACTTGATTTTCTAAATTATCCACCACCCGTTTTTGTACTGTTTGTGATTCTTCTAGCTTTTGAACATCCTTGACAAGTTCTTTAATGATATTGACCAGATCTTGAGGAGTCATCTATAAAAAGAATAATGATTTAACAATAATAATAAAATAAAAATCTAAAGTACATACTTACAGTGTAATGTATGAACAAGGTGGATCTCGAACCAGATTTCCCAAAACTCTGCTCTGATACCAACTCTAACGCCCCGGGGTTTTAAAACCTTTAAAAATGCAGATTTTTTTTTTTTTTTTTAAACAGCGGAAATAACTTTTGATTTTCGGTTTCCTAAACCTCAGGCACGTCACATTCCAATTAACAACAAAAACAACAATAATTTATATTAACATTATAACATAGTCTTTTTACAAGGTTCAAAAATGAAAACATTTAGGATTAAATTCAAAATAAATCCTAAATTAATCTCAGGATCTTGGGAATCTGGATTCTTCGATGCCACACTTGTCCAACATCCATTGTAAGATTTTGTATTCCATATCTGAACCTGAAATTCCCATAAAACGGGGTTTGACTTATGATAGCCAAGTAAGTCATTAATCAAAACCATACAATTCAAATATTAAGCATGATTTCAATAATTTACAAATCAAAATGCATTTATTCAAGAACAATTATGCAAAATAAGGCAATTAAAAACAATTTAAAATAATGCATAATCTCAGATCAAATTCTGTGAAAGAAAGAGGTCATTGTTTCGATATTAACGCCCTCCTGGTACGGTGGAGAGTACTCCGATCTCAAACTAAGTTTTCCGGGGGTATATTATTCTATTGTGGATTACCCGGATACCTGAGTGAAACGGGCTCCCAAGTGAGCGGTCAACGACCGGGAAGATTCTCAGCAATGGCGAGCAAACAAGGAGAGTTGGATGCATCCACTGGCATGCGGCAGCCTTTAGACCCGTTGTCTCGACCTCCTCAACCCGAGTGACAGGAGGTCCAGGGAATCTATCGTTCCCAACAATCATCATCTTCACAATGTCACTCCTGGTTGTATCACTACCCCTTCCAGGGTAGGCTAAACCTAGATGGGCTTGAAGGATTCTTTTATAGGACTTTTCATCTTTTCAAAAACTAGGCTCAATAGCCAAATCATTCCTTTCAAATAAACACGGTTCATATGTATCCAGCCCATCCAGAATTTTGCTCTATCACAACGAGCATTCACCTATGAAGGCGAGAATTAAGTTTGTATAGACATGACTCCCGCAACAATAAAATCTTTCGAAAATCAACATGCTATACAAAATTCTTTTATCAAAATCAAAGTTTTGATCATAGTATCCATCCAAATTTTATTCAAGTCATAAGATTGAAAATCTTGTCATTCAAAACAAATATTTATTCATGCGGATATTAAAATATGCATTTGATCAAGAATCAAATTTAGATAATCATGCATGAATTAAAAACATGAATCAAAAGCATGTCTAATATAAAATTATAAGATTTTGATAGAATAACTTACTTGGATTTTGATAGAACTTAAGGAGAACAGGATAAAGCGCTCATGCTTTGATTTAATCTGATAGAATTCATTATATTAGTTAATATTTTTATATCGAATTTCGAGTAGTATTTGCCCTATATTTTAAAGAAGTATCTTTTGAAGAAATTATTAAAAATCTAAAAATTTATTTGTAACTGACTTTAAAACTTTTATAAGAATTTTCACAGAGTTTCCTCTGTACTAACTCAAATGTTCGAAAAAGGGTTTGAACTTGAATTCGAGTTATAAGAATTCGAACATGACTTTGCGTCACAAATATTTTTATAAAGGTTTTTCAAAAAAATTGATTTAAATATTTAAAAGGATTTTTGAAAATTTTAACAGAATTTCCTTTATAAAAATCGATTTTTTTCTGAAATAGTTATACAAATTTTGATATAACTTTTACTAAATAAACTGAAAATTTCTAAACTATCTGAAAAACTTTTGCCAGAATTCTAATTAAAATAATTAATCTTTTTCAGAAATTATTTAAAAATTTGGTCAGAATTACTGCTATACTAATTCTACTTTTTTCAAAAATCTTTAAATCATTTTGACAGAACTTCGGTTATAAAAACTCAATTTTTCAAAAGTCTTTTATAAAATTTTCCCAGAACTACTGCTAAATTAGTTCGAAATACTTAAAAATATTTAAAAAAAATTGAACAGAGCTTCCCCTATGTAAAGGCTGGGTTGGATTAAATTTTGGCAAAATTGCCAAAATTTAAATCCAACAGAAATAGAGTTGGGGTTTAGAAAGAGAATAGGGAAGCTCAGAAAGTATAAATTCAAATTTAGAAGAGGGTTTCTAAATACTAACCTTGTTTAGTTGATTTGAGCAGCGCTTCCGCTATCCAAATCCGACCTTTCTGCTAAGTTTAGCAGAACTCCTGCAGGCAGCGCTTCCGAGGCTGTTTCTGATCTGACGAAGCTTCTTGCAGAAGAACAAACTTCGCTTAAGGGAAGAGGAAAAGGGATAGAATAGGTTTCTCAGAAAAAATCTGAGATTCTACGGAGTTTTTAAACTAAAATCTAGAGAGAGAAATTCAAAGGTAGAGAGAGAAAGTAGGAGAGAGAGAGATCTTAGAGAGAGAAGGAGTCTTGGACTTGAGTAGAGAGAGAGGGGGTGAGGGGTATTTATAGAAGAGAGAAGGGAGGTCGCCCCCCCCCCCTGTGGGGCCCATTTTGGTGACATTTGTCACCTAATTTAATTAAAATTATTAATTTATTTTGACACTTGTCATTTCTTTAATATTTTATTCATTTTTTTGACATGTGTCAGAGAGAGAAAAGGGATGGGTGTCACCTCCTCATTGTGAGGTGACACTTGTCAGCTCATGGTTTTGGAAAAACCATGGCTGCCCTTGGTTTTGGGCCAGTGGTTTTCCAAAACCATGGTCTCTTGAATATTTTAATATAAAATATTATATTTTATTTGATTGCTAATTTTTTTATACCTTTTATACCCTAATTCAAATCCCATCTTTCAGAACTGCCATAAGGGAATTTAGAATTACTTGATTGTCCTTCAGTAGTTCAATAATTTACATAGCCTGCCATTGAAAATGGTAAATTACCATTTTCGTCCCTGACAATTTTATTAATTCCCTAAAAATATCCCTAAAAGAAAAATTACTATTTTGACCTTATATAGTTGGGTATTTTACCGAAAAACGCCACTGAATTGGCAAATTACTAAGCTACCCTTTTAGAATTTGATTAATGACTAGAATGTCCCTGAATTCTGATTTTTAAACAAGCCTCAATAAAATTTTATCAGAACTTCAAATATAGATTCAGATCTTTACTTTGAACAGTACTAACCATAAAATTCAGGGTTTTAACACTATAATTCACATTCAGAATAAATAAAAATTAAAACTTGAATTTTCTTCAGAATTTATAAATCATTAAAAATTTTGGGTATTACAGAGGAACATGAAGAATACCTGAAGATAATCTTGCAGACACTTAGAAAACATCAACTCTATGCCAAATTTTCTAAGTGTGCCTTTTGGTTGGAACAAGTGTCCTTCCTTAGACATATTATTTCTAAAGATGAAATTATAGTAGACCTTGCAAAGATTAAAGCAGTCACCAATTAAACTAGACCTAAGAATCCTACTGAGATTCGTAGTTTGTTGGGATTGGCTGGATACTACCGGTGATTCGTAGAAGAGTTTTCTCTATTAGCAGCTCCAATGACAAGGCTCACTAAGAAAGACATAAAGTTCGAGTGGAATAACAAGTGTGAGCAGAGTTTTCTAGAGATAAAGAAGCGTTTGACCACTGCTCTAGTGTTGGTCTTACCTTCTGCATCTGGAGGTTTCACTATTTATAGCAATGTCTCTCATAAAGGATTGGGTTGTGTTCTAATGCAGCATGGTAAGAGGATAGCTTATACATCTTGCCAACTCAAAATGCATGAAGTCAACTATCTCACACATGACTTGGAGCTTGCTGCAGTCATTTTTGCCCTTAAGATATGGAAACACTACTTATATGGCGAACAATTTAAGGTTTTTATCGACCATTAAAGCCTTAAATACTTGTTTTCGCAAAGAGACTTGAACTTGAGGCAGAGGAGATGGCTAAAATTTCTAAAAGATTATGATTTTGAGTTGAAGTATCATCCTGGAAAAGCAAATATAGTCATTGATGCTCTTAGCAGAAAGTTAGGAGAATTAGCCAGACTCGCAGATTGAGATTTATTTTCCTTGGTCGCGCATCAGAAAGCAGAAGCTCAATGCTTACCAGCACAATTATTGTTTGTGCAAACCACATTGAGGTCAGAATTGTGGGAGCAAATTAAGGAAAAGCAACCCTTAGATCCTAAGTTGGCCCAAGTGAGGCAGAAGATTTCGAAAAGTAAAAAGTCAGACTTCAAAGTTGATGATCAAGGACTTCTCAAATTTCGTAATAGGGTGTGCATTCCAAAGGATAATCAACTCAGACATCAGTTATTGGATGAGGCACACCACTCTAGATATGCCATCTGCCCTAGCAACACCAAAATGTATCGAGATTTGAAAGATTCATTTTGGTGGAGCGATATGAAAAGAGACACTGCTGAATTTGTAAGCAAGTATCTGGTGTTCCAGCAAGTGAAGATTGAGCACAAATGACCTAGTGGATTACTGCTACTCCCCATACCTGAATGAAAATGGGTAGATATCATGATGGACTTTGTCTCAGGACTTCTAAGAACCAAGAATGGGATGGACTCGGTATGGGTGATCGTAGACATGCTATCTAAGTTAGCTCACTTTTTGGTCTGTAAGACAACTTACTCTTGTGACCAGTTGGCCCAGTTGTTCATCAAAGATATTATTAGACTTCATGGAGTACCGGATTTGATTGTTTCGGATGGGGACTCAAAGTTTACGTCGCGATTCTGGCAGAGATTTTAAGAAGCTATGGGGACACAAATAAAAATGAGCACGACATTTCACCCCTAGTCTGACGAACAGTCAGAACGAACCATTCAAACCTTGTAAGATATGCTATGGGCATGTACCTTAGAGTATAGTGACTCGTGGAACGACATTCTACCTTTGATGAAGTTTGCCTACAATAATAGCTTTCAAGAAAGTATAGGCATGACTCCATTTGAGGCGTTGTATGGTCGACAATATCAAACACCTTTATGTTGGGATGAGGTCGGAGAAAGAAGATTGTTAGAGCCCGATTTGGTGTAGCGAATGGCAGACCAAGTGAGATTTATTTGAGAATGTCTTCTAGCAGCGCACAATCGTCAGAAAAGTTATGCAGACCAAAGACGTCATGAGTTAGAATTTAAGCAAGGTGATCATGTATTTTTGAAGATATCTCCTTTTAAGGGAGTGATGCACTTTGGTCGAAGAGCAAAATTGAATCCAAGATATATTGGACCCTTCAAGATACTCACGAGAGTTGGTCAGATAACATACAAACTGGCTTTGCCACCTTCTTTGTCTCGAATTCACTTGTTTCACATATCTATGCTGCGAAAGTGTGTAGCCAATCCCTCCCATATACTGGATAATGTTGAGTCAGTACGGGAGATACAAGATGACTTAAGATTGAGTAAAAATCCTATAGAGATTCTGGATACGAAAGTTCAAAAGCTAAGAAACAAAGAGTTATCTCTGGTATTGGTTAGATGGAGTCATCACAACAATAATGAGGCTACACGGGAGCGTGAATCTGATATTCATGAATAATTTTCACAATTATTTTCAGGTAAGATTCAGGATGAATCTTCTTTTAAAGGGAGTAGAATTGTAACTCCATCTGGCGTGATCGCTAGAGGGGATAAGCGTTAAAAAAAAAGGAACAACGGTTTCCCTAGAAGAGAAACCGCATTTCCAGAAGGGCTAAGGATAAACCTCACCCCCAAATTTGTGGGAGGAGGGTGAGGGTTATCCTCATCACTCTCCCTGCATGAGGGATATAAAAGCCCTCACGTAGTTCCTCTCCCTTCACCACGCAATGAGCAAATGGCAGAGAGAGAGAGAGAGAGAAAGAGTGGAAGAGAGGGAGAGTGAGGAAAAAAAATTTATTAGGCACTTACCGAATTCTGGTGCCAACAAGGAGGTAAGCCTCCAACCCTTTTCTTTTCTTTATCTTCTTCATTTTCACTTTTCATTTTCATCAAAGGGGGACGACCGACAGCCATGACTACCGCCGAGTTTCTGAAAAAAAAAACACAGAGAGATTAAGGGAAAGAGAGAAAGAGAGAAAGAGAGAGAGAAGGTCGGCCGACGCCGGCTGCCGACCCGTGCCCTATTCTGTATAGAGGAGAGGGTCGGCCGGTGGTTGCCCCTCTCTGTAAATGAAAGGGGATTTGCCCCTTTGTGATCATTGCAAAATTTTTCCTCTTGTATTCCTTCTTTTTTCCTTTTCTAACCTCTATTTCCCTTTTTGAAGGGAAAATAAAAGACAAAAAAGAAGAGAGAGAGGAACTCTTCTACGAAGGTCTCACTTGACCTTAATTTTGAAAAGATTTTGAAAGATTACTCGCCTCCGTTTTGAAATATTTGCAGGAAAAAGGAGAGACAGGATTCGCTCATCGGTATGAGGTTCGACCGTTCCTGACGCCTTTACCAAGGATAATCGAACCAAGGATCGAATTTATGCCTTTTGCTTTGCTAAAATATTGTCTAAGAATTTATTCTAAATCTAAGAATGCATAAAGAATCATGCTTGTGCGAATGCAAATGCAGAGATATATGCTTTTGAGAAGTGCTTCAGAAATTTTGAGTTTCTCCAAGTAATTTTGAAATAAGTTTTGAAAACATCCTTTAAGAAATGATTTGAACTTTTGAAAAGATGAAAATTTGAATCTATACTTGGAATTTTTGAAAAATGAATTTGAAATTCGAGATTGAATTTAGAATTTGAATTTGAAAAATGAATTTAGAATTTAAGATTGAAAAATCTGGAATTGAATTTGAAATTGAATTTCGAAAAAAATGAATTCAGAATTTCAAAGTTGAATCAAACTTTGAAATTTGATTTGAATTGGAAATTTGAATTTTGAATCTAGAAATGAATTTGTAATTTCAAAGTTGAATTGGACTTTGAAATTGAAGTTTCAATTTTGAAATAGAACAAAATTGAGAATAGAAAAATGAATTTGAATTTATAAATAAGAATTGAAGATTGATTTGAGAAATGAGAGAAATATTTGAAATACACCTCAAAATCACTTGGATTTTGAAGATAACATGAAATAATTTGAAAGAATGATGCAATTCTATCTTAAATGATGAATGAATTAAAAGAATTTGAAAATTGGATGTTTAAAAACATATTTCATTCTTTAAATGAATTGAAATAAGATTTGAAGATATAATACATTCCTGACTATGGTCATAAAATGTATTATAAGATAATCTATATTTAAATTTAGATGAAGAATAAAACACATTTTGGTGCCTTCATAGAGTTTGAAATGAAATTAACTCTCAATATATCCTGACTATGATCATTGATATATATTTTAAGTTAATTTTAAGTTAAACTCTGATAAAGGAAAAAAAATTAGAAAATATGATGATTTTTGGAAGAGACCCAATGTGGATCCAATGTTATTTCATAAAAGATAAAATCCGAAGCATTGTCTACATTTCGACTATGGCCATCAATGTGGGTCATTTGCTTAGGATTAATTAACTCTTATTAGAATGGTGCATGTACCATTCGTGGAAGAAGAAAAAAAGAAAATGATATGAAACAGATAATTCATGATATTTACATGCTCATACATTCTAATCTAAGACTAGAAATATAAAATTTTCATTAATATCTAGCTATTACAAACTTTTGATTTGAATCGAAATTATGAAATCTCTAATCCCAAAAGGAGAATGATACTCTTTACATATTTCCTAAAAAAATTGATTTTAACACAAGATAATAGATGTACATGAAAAGGAAATATCATATTATATACAAGGTGATGGAACATTCATATGTCTAAATGAAGAATGCACATAATCATGCCTAGATGGTACATGAAAGGTCATGTCTATACTATTGAAAATATGCATACATGATGTAGATATATGAAGACGTAGATCTTATGCGAACCTGGAATGCATGAACTAGATTGGTAGGCATATACATTAGAGTTTGGATGGAGATTTAATAAGAAAACTAAATGTATATATCATCATTAAAGCCACGAAATGCATTATATGATGCACCTATGCATGAATGGGAAAGGCATAACCACGAAAAGGAATTGTGATGTCGAAAATACCAGTGATATGTAATGGATACTATATGAATGAAGTCACAGTTGGTGATAGGTATGAGCAAGTGGTGAAAGGGTGTTGCTGGACACTATGATTATGCTAGTGAATGTGCAGTGTAAATGCTAGATGGTGATATACATGATAATGTTCAGAGGTATAATCAGTTATAAAATGGTTATGCTATGAGCCAATAAATGCATATACAATGAAAGGGTGAATTCCTGTGACAAGATGTGAGTGGTTGTAGCAGGAAGGTGGGTTGGAGTACAAACGTAATGAGAGTGGGTGATGATTGTGATGACAGGTGAAACTTTCAAATGCAGTAATGAAGTGGAGAAGCGTATATGCAGCAAATGAGCCATGTGTGCAAGAGAAACTTCCAAATGCAATGATGAGGTGGAGAAGCGCATGCTATGATCTGTAAATGAAGTTACAGAAGAGCATGAGAGTGCAGCAGGTAGCTACAGTGTTGGAGGTGACAGCGGAAATGCAAATACAATGCATAAGTACAGGGAATGATGATGTGTTATGATTATACAAGGGGTCACAACAGTAAATGGGTAATGAAATGTATGCAAAAATGTAACCACATATGTTGTAGTGGGTATGAGACAGGTGCGGGTGAAAGATATGCCATATGGAGTGGGGAAACATAGTGGGTACTGTGAAAGTGTAGTGTGGTGGAGACTAAAGTGGGTGCAACTGTAGGAAGTTACAGGTAATATATGATGGGATGAAGGTGACCACAATAGATGCAAGGTAAGAAGCATAAAGGGGGATATTAGGAAAAGGTAAAACACTTGTTGTGAAAATCGACAATTAATGAGAGTGACAGGTCATTGGGGATCATTATTCAACAATAAGCAAGAATGTAATGAAAGCTTAGATATATCCAATAGTTAAACTCAATTATAAGGCTTGGATGTAAGAATTAACTGTAAAATTATAGTATACTACCTCATACACTATGACAATACGATGTACCTTATATGCACTCATACACTGCTAACATATGGTACTCTGATCTAGATAAACAATATATACTAATCACACAGATTGTCAGCTTGTCTGATATTGTCATTACCCTACTGTGCCATATTGCCCACCCGACTACTGCTAACATACATTCAGACTGCTGCCCCATATGACGCCTACATGTTGACTCACATTATTGGCCCATTATTTTACTGTTTAACATACCTCCCTATTCATATAACATCAGCTCACATATTGCTAACCCATATACCATCAACTTAGATCCAATGACTTACATCTTTTTTTATTTAAGAGACTACCATACATTGATCATCAATGCACACACTAATTGCTCATATACTAACACAGATTATGCTAACTCACTGACTGACTAATTCATTATACAGACTTCTATGAACACCCCAAATTTTTCAAAATTTTGCAAAATATTCCCTTTTTGCCCTTGGTCCCATTTTCTGAGTAATTGAGTTGATTTTGAGCTAAAATTCCAGTTTATTTCTCGAATTTCCTGGAATAAACCCCATTGTTACATATCTGGCTCGATTTTAGATCTGGACACAGTATTAAAATCCAAATCTGAGCCTCATTTTCCAATCTTTGAACCAAATTCGCGGAATTATCAAAAAGAATTTTGAAAGGCTCAGAGAGTCAATCCAGTGTTCATTTGGATCCACTGCTCTGTATTTCTCAATTCGATGTTCAAAACTCGAATATTTCCTCAAAACCTGGATCCAAACCCGTTTTCTGAAGAAATTGCCAAAGACCAAATCTGAATTCTCAGAAAACCCTTCTTTTGTAAATATTTCTCAAAAATTACAAAATGGTTTTTAAATCCCTTATTTTTCTTAGTTTCATAGTTTTTATTTTAAAAATACCAAAAAATGGAAAATACAAAAAAAAAATTATATAGGAAATGTTAGAAAAAGAAACAAAAAATATATATTTAAAAAGGAAATACAAAAAAAAATGGGTTTTAGAAAACGCTTTTTGAGAGTTTCTTTTTATTTTTTTTTTCAAAACCATCTTTTAAAAAATCCTTAAAAGGGAACCACCTTTTGAGAATTTTTAAAATACTTTTGGACCTCTCTTGTAAAAAAACACGACCTCCTGTTATAAAACAGGAGGCGCAAAGGTCGATTAGGGCATCCATCTCCTACCCCGCCATGTGCACACTTCTCTCCTTCACAATCCATTCTCACCCCAGCCCCTCTTCTTCATCTGCATCTGATCGTGCTTCACCCTCCCACCTTTCTTTATCCCCTCTTTTCCTTTATTTTGGTTTTGAAGGAAGCTCCAAGAGCCGAGCGCCATTCATCTCCTCCTTCAAAAACCCTGCAAAACCAAGATTGAGCTCATGCCTATCCTTCGACCATCGGCCATTAACCTCCCCTCTGATCCTCTTTCCTCTCATTACCCTCTCTCTCCTTCATCAGAAAGAATCTCGACGGAAGAAGAAGGAGGCTCCCTCTGATTCCCTGCAAAGCAAAATAACCCAGTAAGTACCCTCACTCTTCTATGGTCTTCCTTATTTTTCTGATTTCCATCTCTCTCATCTAAGTACCCATGTAGGGTCGACTTGCGTGTAGCAAGATCGGCCGCATATGTGCGATATTGACAGAACATTCATGTTCCAACATATTTTTTTCTTCTCTTTCTTTCTTTCTCGCACTTTCTTTTGGTTCTGATTTCTTAGTTTTATTTTGATTCCCCTTTTCATTTTCTTTTATGTTTTGATGCTTTATTCAGTCTTGTATTCCAATCTATGACTTATGTTATTTCCCTTCTCATTCACTCACTGTAGTCTTATGTTCGTGCCTGGCCTCTCTTTTCCTTTTGTGTTTAATTGATGGGCATTTGTGATTTTCCGTTTCCTATACACCTTATGATTTAATTATCTGCTGATTTTGGGTTGTCTCCTTTTCAATTGGGTTTTTACTTTGCCATAGTCATCGATTAATTTTACATTTCACCTATTATTTTTCACTTTGTTAGCTATTTTTGTGATTTGGATTTCCCTGATGCAATACCTTCTGTAGTTTTGCTCATCATCTTATTATCCTGTCATAAGCATCTATACCTATTGAAGCCATGTCTCGGTTGTCTTTGTCCAAAAATGATGGGGACATATTCACCGGATTAACATTTGCTCCCATGTGAGACTGGCGATGAGATTTGAGGGTATCTATCTGTGTTGTTTTGGTTCCACTCTGGTTGGTAAGCAATTAGATGGGAGTTCAATCATTGTGTGGATGACAAAAGGTCGTTTGCTCTGTACATCACCGTCTTATGACATGTTAACGTTGTTGTTAATGATCCCATCCAGCACGGTGGAATCAAGATCAAGTTTCTTTGTCTTGGACTCTCTATTCAAATTATCTTGGTTAATGGCTATGTTGAATTCACCCCTCAGTTATTAGTTGAATCTCCCCCAGCAGAGGATCTGAGATCAGATCCAGACTTACTGCAGAAGGCCCCATTTGAAATGACATGAACGACTCTCTCATTCGTTGGAAATCCTAGATGGGTTACCAAGAAATCTTTTGATTGGCATACTGACATTTGATCTTGTCATGAAGGGTCAAAAAAACTCACTTTATTGTTGAAAAGTTTCTTCGATCCCTTAATCAGAAACTATATTGGAATAAGGGAAGGTATACCTTCTCTTTTGCTCAATCACTCATGCATCACAGGGTAGGTGTATCTTCAGAGGCACGCATTCTAGGTGATGCCTTCATCGGTGAATCCCAGGAACCAGAGGTTTTGCAGCTCCATCTACTACGGCAAGAGGATTGTTGGATTCTCTAACTGATAGCATTGGAACACTAGGCATTGTTATTTGATCCAAAGGAAGAAGGATTGGCCTGGACATTTATACTGGACAAGGTAAACATCATTCTAGAGCATTCCATTTTTTTTTAATAATGCTGGTTGTCGTGTGGCCTAAAGGTCAGTAGCACCATGATTAGGGGTTATGCTCCAAATGATGTTTTTGTTTTTCTACTTCTTCTTTTTTTTTGCAATATCTTTCTTGTGGTAGTTCAATCCTTTGTTCAGTCTCTGACCAATAGCCGACATTTCTAAATCTGCGACTTCTTTTTCTTTTACATTTCTAGCATCAGTTTAGTCGTTATTTTAGCATTGTTAACACTATTACGCTCTGCATATACTAGCATCGTTATGCTAATATTTGTTTGTTGCCTCATCCTCACGGTCATTTGTACACGACTCACCATCCCCAGTATCATCTGTATGACCCTTCAGGTTTTTGTGATTCAAAGGAGTTGTTCGATAGCCTCTAATCCTAGTTAAATTACAAATCCAAAAACAGCAGCATCTGCTAAGTGTTGGATTGTTGGGTAATTTCATACGTATTTTTCTGTAAAACATATGTTTTACTCAGTTATTAGAAATTTGTCCATACTGACCTTGTTAGTAGCCTTCATTAGGTTTGTGATGATTGATTCTTTTTTTTTTGTATGTTATATCAATTGTTTTCGTTAAAACCACCTAACAAGCAGGATCATACAGGTAAACTGGGTTGAGGTTTTACATGGTGCCGAAGTCAGATGGGGCCTCTGGAATTTTCGTTGTTCAGATCCTTTCTATGATAATTCTGGTTTTCTGTGAATTGACATCCGGGAGATAGTTTATCATCTTTAATGACTTCAGAGTAACATGCTATATTGTTTCAAATTTTACATTAAGTAGTCATGTAGTTTTGCTATTATTTGATGATGCTACACTTGCTTTCATGGCACAATATATATCCCTTGTAGCAGCAACCCCACTGTATTCTCACATAGGTACAACATCTAGCATACATTTATCACACACTTATATTGTGCTGCAAATTGCACTATTCACCCATTTTTAGTACCAATGTTCTATCATACCCCATCTAGGCACTCATTGCCAGCATCCACTGTAATCCCCTACACTGCCCTATACAACATGTTATTGATGTTTTTCTAACACCCCTTCTCACCTGGCATCACCATCCTGCACTTCCATTCCATATACCCTTCACAGTGGTTCACAAGGAACCATTGTGGCCTTTCTTTCCTATAGTAGTTCATCAAAGAACTGCTATAGTTGTGACCCTTCATCGTGACTTACAAAGAGCCATTGTGGTCCTTCATTTATATAAAAGTTCATCAAGGAACTACTATAGTCAGTCTTTCACAGTGGTCCACAAATGAATCATTGCGGTCTTTCATTTCCATAGTAGTTCATCATGACTTACTATGGCTATTGCCTTTCATGATGGCCCATCTTGGACCATTGTGGCTCCTGACTTCATCTATCGCATGTATCTCTTTCGTTTAGCATGAGTATAGCATCTTGCATTAGAATAGGTACAATCACATGTAATTTTGCTTTCAATGAAGTATTTTCTTCTATACTTTGCATTTCACTTCATGCTAATTCATTTCTTTGCAGAAAAATCATGAAAAACTTATATTGCTTTCCTAGGTTAGAGATTTCATTACTTCAAATGTCAATCTAAGACTGTGATAAGTTAGAGATTAATGAGAATATTTACACTTCCAGTATTAGAATAGAATGTATGAGCATGCACATATCTTAGAAATTTCTTGTTTTCATATCATTTTGTTCTTTATTTCAAAATTTCACAAATGGGAAACACGAATGGCACGTGCACCATTTTATAAATGGTGATTAAATCCTAAGTTGATGATTTGCATCAATGGCCATAGTCAGGGTGTGAACAAAACTTATGGTTTTCATCTTTTATAGAATAACACTGGATCCACACCGGATCTCTTTTTCAAAATCATCATATTTTTTTTAATATTCTTCTTCTTTTATCAGAGTTTAACTTAGAATTAACTCAAAATATATATCAATGGCCATAGTCAGGATATATTGAGAGTTAATTTCATTTTTAAACTCTATAAAAGCACCAAAATATGTTTTATTCTTCACTTGAATTTAAATATGATTACTATATGATACATTCAATGACCATAGTCAGGGATGTATTATATCTTCAATCTTATTTCAATTCATTTAAAGAATGAAATATGCTTTTTAAATTCAATTTCAAAATTTCTTCAATTCATTTCATCATTTAAGATATAATTGTATTATATTTTCAAAATTCTTTTTCAAATTCAAGTGATTTTGATATATATCTTCAAATATCTTCTTCATTTCACAAATCAAGCTTCAAATTTTTGTTTCAATTCATCTTTCTATTTCATTTCAAGATTCAAAATCCAATTTCAAAGTCCAATTTGACTTTGAAATTTTAAATCCATTTTTATATTCAAAATTCCACCTCAAATTCCAATCAAAATTCAAAGTTCAACTCAACTTTGAAATTCCAAATTCATTTCCAAGATTCAAATTCAAATTCAAATTCAATTCGATATCTAAAATTTAATTTCAAAATTCAATTTAACTTTGAAATTTCTGATCCATCTTCTGATTTCAAAACTCAAGCTTTAAATCAAGTTCATCCTTTATTTTTCATTGAGTCTTGATTCTCAAATTCAAAATCAAAGTTTTAAGATTGATTCTGAATCTCAAAATTCGATTTTTCCTAAATTTTAAATTCAATCTGGGTTTTCAAAACCCAGATCCATCTTCAAAAGTCCCATTTGGACTTTCAAAATCCAATTGTAAAATTAGAATCCAATTCCGTTTAGGATTCTAGATTTTGGATTCAACTCCAATTTTGGATTCCAGACTTCGGATCCAAATTCTATTTAGGATTCCAGACTTCGGATCCAATTTTATTTAGGATTCTAGAATTCAACTTCATTTAAGATTTCGGATCCAACTCCATCTTGGATCTCAGACTTCGGATCTAAATTCCATTTAGGATACCAGATTTCGGTTCCAACTCCATCTTGGATCTCAGACTTCGGATCCAAATTCCATTTAGGATTCCAGATTTCGGATCCAATTCCATTTAGGATTCCAAATTTCAAAACCAAATCCATTTTCAAATCACATCTGGCCTTCTTAAATTTAATTCTATTTTCAAATTCCATTTGGATTTCTCATCCTGATTTCAAACTTTAAATCTGGAATTCAATTCCATTTCAAATTTCATCTCCTCTCCTAAATCCAGGTTCAAAATTCAAATTCAAAGTCCATTTCTGACTTTGAAACTTCATTTCCTTTTCTTTTATCTCAGCTTCAAATCATTCTTTTCAAATTCAAGATTTATTTTCCCAACTCTGATTATTTCAAAGACTTAGAACTTCAAATATCTTTCCTGATCTATCTCAAGCTCTAAGTTAGATTCAACTATTCAAAAATCATTTCTTCATTCCATTATCACATTTACTTCAGAATCACTTGGAAAATCTCAGATTTCCAAAAGTGTTTTCTCAAAAGCATACATTTCTGCATTTACATTATACAAAGCATGATTCTTTGTGCATTTTAGATTTAGAATAAATTTTTAGATAATATTTTAGCAAAGCAAAAATGGATAAATTTGATCCTTGGTTCAATTACCCCTGGTCAAGGTGCCAGGAACGGTCGAACCTCGTACCAACGAGCGAGCCCCGTCTCCCTTTTTCCCGCAAATATTTCAAAAATGAAGGCGAGTCATATTTTAAAATATTTTTAAAATTAAGGTCAAGTGAGACCTTCGCAAAAGAGTTTCTCTCTCTCTTCTTTTCTTTTCTTTTCTCTTCTCTCTTCTTTTTCTTTCTTTTATTTCCCCTTCAAAAAGGGAAATAGAGGTTGGAAAAGAAAAGAGAAGGAAGAGAGAGAAATACAAAGAGGAAAAATTTTGTGATGATCACAACTACCTGAACAATTTGCAGTAACTTATGTGCCAGAGCTAATTCATCTAATCCTAACATATTGCTAACACACCCATGCTGATACACTGCTAAAAGAATCTCAGTGTCATGACTCGATCCCTACTGATTCTAGACACACATCTGATGGACTCTATCTCGACTCTTGGAGAGGAGTAGTGACTTACACAGAATTCCACTATAAAACTACGCAAGGTACACAATTTGTAGTCATAAGCATCTTAGTTGAACAATGACATTCAACTGTTATTCTCTAAGACAATGTTCAAAAGAGAACAAACCACGGTAAATGAAAATTTAGTGAAAGAACATAACAACATTTATATTGAGGGACTCAGTGAGATTTACATACCGATCTTGGAGGTAAAGTCCAGTAGACAACTGCCTCAATGCCTAGCACAAAAGGTATTTGACAGTAATTGTAAAATGTGCCTTTTTGGAGAGTGGTAACACCGATTGTCAGATTCCCTTCTGGAAGGTAATAAACATTGGTGAGATTCAAACATGATTTCAACAGAGCTATCACTGGAAATTCCTACAATTGAATTGGTTCTGGCCCCTGATTAGTGCCGGAGGGTGGTCATGTACCAAAACTTTGGAAAGTTGCCGGATGTCAACTCATCAATCCGGATGATCGATTCTAATATCAAAATGCTCAGTAATTGCTGAAATGAGCTATAGCATTAGTAATTCCATATAGTTTCACTAAGTCAAATTATTCAGCCATTATTAGATACTTCTGCTCATTAGATTTTCAATCAACAAATTCCCAAACATCCATCAGTAAGAAAAAAGAAAGGCAAATTTTCAATCAGGTTTATATATATATATATATATATATATATATATATATATATATATATATATATATATATATATATATATATATATATATATATATATAAGCTTTCAGGCATGCCAAAATCTAGATTTTTCCATTGAAAACTCATTAACCTCCCCTCCATAGCAAATCAGGGTTAGGCTAGCGGGGATCAAACTTACTTCATAAGCCTAGATTTTACTTGAAGATCTGACCCAGACCTCGAGTTTGGGCTCATGTATTCGCCTTTTTTTTTTGTCCCTTTTTCTTTTATCATCACTCCTAACCAGGACTTAAATGATTCCACAACGATGGTAAAGGGGTGAATAGTGTTATTTGCAGATAGATGGCGAACTGCTCGTGGACTGGGTTGAATGCTTGTAGAGGCTGTATGGTAATGCAGAAAATGGTCTGCATAGAGCAGCAAATGCTGGGCAGGAAAAATGGCTGAAGCATATTGTGGAAATGCAAGATGTCATGGGGTATGGTAACAGGGGTGCACGGGTGATGGTGAATGGTGGGTCTAATGTTGTTTAGCAGGTGAGTGAAATATTGGATTGGTGCAGGGAGTGTTGTTAAGTGGGATTATGTGAGTGCAACAAAATGCACATTGGTGTGTGACAGGTGCATTGTTCACGGTACTTTCCAATACCACTCCACTCCAAATGCTTCATAACCAAACCACAAGTGTATGGAGAAATTAAGTCTGCAAGTAATAAGAGATTTTATCATACTGGGACCCCAATTACTAATACAGAGCTAAAATATGCTAATCAAAGGGGTACTCGGACGAGATCCAAATTAATTTATCCTAGAATATTTAACCATCGTAAACTGATTCTAAACTGAATAACCAAGAAATCCAGACACTAAAACAAGATGATACTAAATATAAGAAATCAGTAGATGCGGTTAATAAATCAAAATTGTGGATGCTTAATCGAGATTTTATAAATGTCCACAAAGATGAAACAGAAATTCTGTGAATGAGATGCCATGGATGGACGAAATGGGGTGTGAAATCAAAATGTACATGGGGTACTCAAATGGAAACATAAAATCAAAATGGAAGAATGTCAAATATAATGAGCAATCAAATGCAACAAGGAAGAGAACAACACAATGAACAAGAATGAATAAAATGTAATTTGAAAGGTAATCAAGCATGAACTCAAACAGGAAACTAAGCATAAATTGGAACTTGAGATGTCGAGTAAGAGTTTAAAGCAGGGATTTAAGACCTTTGTGACCATCCAAATCGATTGATCACCCAAATGCCAAGGGAAACTCACAATCAACGAGTGACTTAAAACAAATAGAAATTCCACCATCATCCGATGATCAAACACAAAATAAAAAAAAAGAGCGAATAGGAAATCGTAGGCACACAGATAATGAGAATGAAACGAGAAGATTAAGTTTAAACAAATACTTAATCAAAGAATCAGAGAAACTTATAAACAACAAAAGGATTGTTGGAATGAATATTTTGTTGATGTCGCACAGGGTGGATCGATCCTGCTATATGCAGGCCGATCATGCCCTTAGTGCATTGTGATAAAAAAAAAGAAATAAAAAAAGAAATAAAATAGGGTACTACTATGAAAAACAGGGAAAGATTTCTTTACAGACAATCTAAAGAAGGAGAAAGTGGTTACTTACATGTAGTTACAGGGGGGAAGTGATCGTGAAGAAGAAGAGGGGTGCTCGAGAGGGGTGCTGGGGTGAATAAGCGGTCCTTTTGATCGACCCTTGTGATCGTTTATATAAGAAGAGGAAGAAGAATCGAGAAGGAAGAAGATTGGATGGAGGTTGGAGATGGACCGGAGAGGGAGCAAGCATGATCGAGAGAGAGAGAGAGAGAGAGAGAGAGAGAGAGAGAGAGAGAGAGAAACGGTTGCGGATGGATGCTTCCAGAGGGGCGATCGAAGGGTGAGGCAAGGAGCTTTTGCGATCACCATTTAAACAGGGAGAGGCTGTTGTAGAAGTTTTAAACGGGTCCCTTCAGCTTTCCAAATTTTTGCAAGGAAGGGCTCTTTTACAAAAAATTTCAAAAAGAGGGGAAAAAGTTGTTTTTCTAAAAAATGTTTTTAAGAAAAAATGCGAGAGAAAACCCAAGGTTTTAGAAGATGGGATCCAAACGAGGTCTTTTTGAAAATACTTAATTTGAAATCTTGAAGTTTTTACAAAATGAGGCTTTTGAAATAACAGAATTGTTTCAAAATGGATATGGATCCAGAGTTTTGAGGAAAAACTCGCGTTTGGACCTCAAAATGAAGTGAATGGATCTAAATGGATACTGGATGAATTGTCTGAAAAACTTGTTTTGTTTTTGTATTTTTAGATTTTGAATTGGAAATTGGATAATCAGGTTCAGAATTGGATTTGGATATTTGAGCCGGATCCAAAATTGGTTAGATGTGTAATTTAAATTTGAATTTCGGATCGTCGGCAGTGACTCCGAGAGATTAATGGAATTTTTATCAGAAATTGACCTAATTATTTCAGAAGCTAGGGGTTAAGGGAAAAAATGGAATTTTTGGATTTTTTTGGAAAATTTGGGGTGTTCACAGATGCCCCCCTTTGCTGCTAAGCCAGTTGTAAGTCAAGCTTATTGGCAAAGAAAACACACCAAATTTTCTTCTAAAAATGCCCCAGTCAGGAGGTCTGAACTGGGTACGAAAGAATTGCTTTTTTAAAACATTACCCTCAGGTTTGATACCTTATCCTGAAAGGTTTTGGGAAGAAATGAAATCCTTGAGAAAGAAAATAATTTGGACAAAAGAAAAATGAGGAAATCGTGATGGGACTTTGAGATGAATATCCCGAAATGGTAGAAAGGAGAGATTTTGAAGAAGTCTCATGGCTGAGACAAAAAATAAGAATTTTTGAAAAGACTCAGGTTTAGCCCTTAACCTGGATGGGACATTTTTGAAAAATATCTCGTGAGACGAGGTTCAGGTATAATCCTTATTTGAATGGTTATACAAAGCATGAATTCCTTGATGGGGAAGACCATGATGGGACTGGGAGAAATACTTCACCAGAATGAGGCAACTCTTTTTGAAAAATATGAACAACGCTAGGTTGCATAAAAATAGATATTGAGCATTTATTTCATTTTTGGATGATCAGAAAATTTTGCCAATAAGATGAAATTGTAGTTGATTTAAATGCTTGAAAGTGTGCACGTATGTGCGAAAGATATTCTCTCTTTTCACCTAGAGTATTTCTTTCAAAATGAGGTTAACTTCCCGGATTCCAGAGTCAGATTCAAATTTTTATGTTGTTGAGTTTCTTCAAGGAAGTTATCCATCTCCTTGATATGAATAGATTAGAGATACTCTTAATTTCATAAAAGCAAGTAGTGAAAAGACATTGATGAAAGGATTTCGCATAAGAAAAGATGATTTCTGGAAATTTTGGCAGTTTGATATCCTGGGGCTTTTCCCATAATGATCTTTCTGGCACTCTTTTTGAGACATTGAGCCTTCTTGGGCTTTTGGCAAGGAGTTTTTTTTTACATCATCCTTCATTTTGGAGATGTCCTGACTTTTCTTTTTTTCTAAGAAGGGTACGTCACAAACTCCTTCATCTTGGAGATGCTCTGATCCTTCTTTTTTTCTCAGGAATTATACTGATGATATTAGCTCATTGGTCAAAAATTTATTGATGATAGCAGAAATCAAATATCTTTTAGGGTTTGTCGGGAGGTTCATCACATTCTTCATCATCTTGACGGTGATCTGAACGTTCCCTGGAAGGATCCGTCACAAACTCTTTCATCTCGGAGATGATCCAAATCTTCTTTGGCCCCGGGGGTCTAGCTCGCATATTCGTCTTCAACTTGACAACAATTGAGAGATCCCTTTTGTAGATATTTGATTGCAGCTTAAATGAACGATATGGATTGAGTAAATTCTTTTTATCACTCAGGATATTTCCACTACCTGATTGCCATACAGTCATCTTTAAACATGCGCCATAACTATGATCAATATTGATTCGCTTCTATCTTTTCAACATCATTGAATATTTCTTTCGCTAATCATACCAAGAATATTTCTTACATCCTTTTGGTTGATCAACAGAGATAAGATTTGAATTTTACTCTTTTTCCCAAAAAGCTTCACCCATTTGAAAAGAATACTAGAGGTAATCTGAGGTGATTCTTTTGTGCAGTAAAATATTAGAATCAACACATTTTTAGTAGATTGGCAAAGTTTTTGAGAATTCTTTTGTGAAATAATCACTCAATATAGATTTTGATAGGACCTTTAGCTAAAATTTGGAAGAAATAGCGTGAAAACATTGGCTTTATTAAGGACAACATTGGCTCAATAGGGACTCAACCTAAGAGCCGCAAAGAATATTGGATCCGTAGGGATTTATCCTACAGACTAAATTTTTGAAAAACGAGGTTGGTTCAATAGGACTTCAACCTAAGAATCGCAAAAGAATATAGATCAGTAGGAATTCAACCTACAGATGCAATTTTTAAAAAATGAATTTGTTTCAATAGGAATTCAACTTAAGAACCACAAAAGAATATTTGATCGGTAGGAATTTGATGATGCATCAATATAACATGTTCTTAACATGTTTTCACTGCATAAATGCATCATCTATAGGGTTAAAGCATACACTTAGGTGCATAATATGATTATAAAGCTTGGGTTCGAATTTCACTGAAATCAGACTTAAAACGAAGGAATTATGGCATTTACAGTGTAACGGGTCAAATATCGGATCCGATTTGAGAGATTTGAATCCAGACGCCCATTTGGACTTTGGATTTGGACCAAATTGCATGGATTTAACCCAACTCCAGCCCACTGAAGTTTTGTAAAAACTTTTTCTAAAAACCCCCTGCAGAAAGAGGCGCCCAATAAATATTTTTATTTTAACACTGTTTTTGTAAATTGGCCAAAAGAGCCAAAATCGTCTAAAAGGAGAGGGGCGCCCATTCCAGCCCTGTCTTTGGCTTTGTTTGGACGTCCCTTGTAGTGAATCTAACTCCAGCAGCTTCTTCCCCTCCAGCCCTCCACGTTTTGGCCATTGAAGACCGGCCTATGCTTGGTTTCCAAGCATATTTCGATCCCCTTTGTGTTTTCTTTTCATTTCTTTCTTGTTCCTTGCTGTCTTTTCACCACTTTTCTGTATTTTTGCAGGTGTAGCAGAGGTGGAGACCATTAATCTTGGGCGGGAGTGCGAAACACACCACCAAGGTGAGCCGGCCCTACCTCCATCCGGCTTTCTACACCCTCCGATCGAGAATCGGCTCACATTCCATCGTCAGTGGATCTCCAACGTGTAGCAGCTGCAAAGGTTCCGTTTTTTGGTGAAAGTACAGCATTCTCGAACTGCGTAGGACGTCCATCTCCAGCCACAGTCCGCTCTTCTTCATCCCCCCGGTCCTTCCAAGAGGTAGGTCTTCTTCTTCCTTATCTTCTAGTTAAAACCGAAGTGTGTGTGGTTTTCTTTTTCTTATTTTCTGAGTGTTTCTTGTTTTTCTTTTTGTTTCAACCTTAGATTAGATTTCGTGCATAGGCCAGCACGTTAGATTAGGTTTATGTGTTTGTTTGATTCATTGAAATCAATTTTTTTTAGATTTTTCATTATTTTCATTAAAATCGGCTAGATCTTCATCTAGCCGATCCTTCAAACTTCTCATAGGTGTTCTTGGGTCTATTCTACTGAAACTCCATTTAGAAAATAATCCATTTTTATTCATCTTAGTCGGTGAGTGGTGAGTTGCGCTTTTGATTTCACTTGAAAAGCAAAAATCTAAAAATCGGCTAGACTATTTCTAGCCGATTCTTGATTTTTACAAAAATATTTTTCTTTGTTTTGATTTTTTTTTTGTTCAGCATGTGGATTGTGTTGTTTTGCTGAAAATCCCATTAGAAAAAGTTCATTTTAGTTCATTTTATTCATGGGTTGTGCTTGTGTCTTGTTTTGATTTTACTTTTGGAAAAGAAAAAAAAAAATCGGCTAGAGATATTCTAGCCGATCTTTGCATTTTTGTAAAAAGTGTGTTTAGATTGGTAAGTCGTGTGGTTTACTGTGTGTTTAGTATGTTAACAGTAGCATAAACTTGTGTTAGTCATTGCATTATTTTAGGATTGATTTAACTAATTGTTTTAATCATTTTCGGTTTTTGTGTTTTGAGTCTATTAAAAAAAGAAAAAAAATCAAGTTTTCGTTTCTTCATGTTTTTAATTCCAGCATAGTGCTGTTCTTGTTAGCATTTGTGTAATTAGGAGTCCTTTTGATGATTTTCTAATTTAGTTTTATCAAAATAATGGTTATTTAGTTTTATTGCTTTTTGTTAATTTATATTGTTATTTTTATAGTTTTTTTTATTTTCGTGTGGATCTTCTTCTTCCCCAAGGTGGGGTGGCAGCCATTAGAGCTCCCCTTGATATCTTGGTCGATTTTTTTAGAAAGTCTTAAATGTCATTAGTTGAGTTAGGAAGGTGTCTAGGTTCAATGTATTAGGGTTTTCTTTCCTAGCCGTTTTTAGGGGTTAATTAAGTAGGTTTTGGGAATTAGGTTAGCATTAACTCCTAGGAAATCGTTTTTCCCTTTAATACCTTTTATTCCCTAGGTAGATTTAATTCTTTTAGTTTAGAAAGTAGAGCCAATTAGTGTAGACGATTTTTGAGAAGGAAAGCAATTAATGCATTGAAATGTGGAAAGTTTTTGGAAAAAGTTAAGTTTCAAAAACCGTGTGGGGTATTTAAAGAAGGATTTAAGTCTTGATTGCCTATTAATAGGGAGTTACAAATTGAGATTTGAAAAGCCAATTTGAAAATCAATTAACTTTCCAAAGTAGTTGTTTATGGGATCAAGAAAGAAATAATTGCATTTAAATTCTTGGTTGGAAATCCAAAATCGTGTGACTATCTAGGTTGGATGATTTGGCTTCTCAAAAAGGAATTAATAGCAATTAAAGCTTTTCACTTACCTTGGGGTGGGTAATTGCATTGATCCAAGTTTCCAAATCGGCTTTAAAGCTATTAAAGGTTGTAACTCCCCATTAGAAGGATGATTTTTGGACTTCTCCATTTCCAAAATTATCTTTGACTTTTTATTGGGTGCCTATCCTTCTAACCGACCTCAGTTGACCAAGACCAACCCTAGCCAAGTCTAGTCTAAGTCAAACCTAACCTAGGTTAAACCAAGTTGAGTCAACCTTAGCCAAGTTAACCCAACCCTATCCAAGGCAAACCGAGTCCACTTAAGTAAACCGAACCCAACTAGTTAGGTCAAACCTAAACCAAGTCCATACTAGCCCGAGTCGAGTCAACCATAGTTCGAGCCTACCTAATCCAAACCGAGTTCTCCCAAACCAACCCGAACCTACCTAAGTCAAAACCGAGCCTAGTTGAGTTAACCGAGTGAACCCTAACCCTAGCCTTTGTTCTTTAGTGAATTAATTTCATTTAGTATTATTTATGTTGATTTTTATACTAATTAGTTTATTTATCTAAGTTAGTTTTAGTGTAGAAGTGTGTGTGCGGATATCGTATTTGTTTCGTATGTGTGAAATGTGTTTATGATTGTTTGAATTGGTAATTAGATATTGTTTAACTTAGTAGTCGGATTGCATTTTATTGTTTAGCATAAGTGCATTTGCATTGTTAGTTAACGTAGTTCTAGTCATAATTTGCTTATCGTGTTTTGTTCGTCGTGCATTTAGCGTATTCATAATAGTCATCTGCATATACACTGTTATACAGTGTCATTTAGATTGCATTAGGTTTGATATGTCTTTTAGAGTGTTAAAATAGATTCATAAAGTGAATAGTACACTCAAATAAAAACCAGATTTTTGCCTTGTAGCACCAGCATTATTTTCTGTGCAAAAATTCTGTGTTTTCCAAAAAAATTTCTTCTATTCACTTTATTGACGTGTTATTTAACTGCAGACCAAATTTCAGCTCATTCAGAGTTGATTTGGTTTGATTTTTAAGCGTTTTGCGAAAACCGCTTTTTCTGGATTTCAAATTACAGGACTTGCGATATCCTGATTTTTCCCAGATTTGAAACACTTATATCTGGAGTTCCAAATACTGTTTTTCAATTCTGTAAAAACTTTCAGTTTGTTTAATCTGTCAGTTGCAGAACAGAATAAATTTCGGGAAAATCGGACCTCGTTTGCCTTGTCAAACAGTGTTTTTCCGATAACCTGTCAGAATGATATTTTACAGTAGTTAGGGGCAGTTTCGTAATTTTCTTAATTTCAGCATTTTATACCTGTTTTCAGTAGTTTCTGCATTTTAGGAGTTGCATACCCATCATACAACATTGTTAGAATTAATTTAGTTAATTTTAGACTTAGTTTAGTATTTTATTTAATTATTGTTTGATAAGTAGCATTCGTTTTATTATTTTCGTAAAATTAGAATTAGTTTTAGTTATTGTTTGCATTGTTAGTATAGAATACTAACTTTGTATTTTTCTACATTTTTAGGTTGAAAGCATATTTAGTTTCCAGTGTTATTTTTCAAGTGCGAAGAATGAATAGAGGGCTAAAAGATGAAAATACCCTTGGTGTGGAGCAGAAGATTTAATTTCTTTTTTTCATTTTCCTTTTATTGATTAATTGTAGTTGTATTAACTTTATAGTTGTAAACTGATATTGTTAATTAATAAATCAAATTTTCTAGAAATACCTTAATTAATTCCTGTTCCCTGTGGATTCGACCCCAACTTACCACTTTGTGGAAAGTCGGTTTTATATTTTTGGTTGACGATTTTCCAAAGTTTATTGCAAATACTTGTTTTAAAAAGATCATTTCAAAATATCAACCAAATTTTGGCGCCGTTGCCGGGGAACGGCAAATTAATTACTTTATTTCTTAGAGTTTGATTTATTAATTTGTTTTAGTTAGTTAATTAGTTGTTTTATTTTTATTTAGTAGGATTAGTAAGTGAATATAGGATTAACATAGTTAGTAAATATAGGATTCATGTTTTGTTCTTTCTAGGATTCACTTGAAATTCATTCTGCAAGGAGCGATTAGACAGGTGGGTTTTAGAAAAACTTAGTTTGTGATTTTCTGTATTTATCTTTTCAGTACTTTAGAGTAGTTTAATTTGTTATTTCATTTACTTAGTTAGATCATTCTGACATAATTAGTATAGCATATTTGTTTAGTAGTTGTTTATTTTGTGTTATTTACATTTTAGTACCTGTGTTAGTTTATTTTTATTTTTAGATTTAGGTCGTTTGCTTACATCTGGTCTTAGTACCAGTGTATGCAGGGGCGACGAGGTCTAGGAACCCCATTACACCCATTTGTTGACAACCCAGAGAGAATTTTACATTCTCATCGGAGTTCGGCAACAATGGCTGACATGGATCCTCCACCTCCACCCCCAGTTCATTCACGTCCTCTGCGGGAATACTTCATTCCCACAGATTATGTTCAGGCATCCTGCATTTGGAGACCCGATGTAGGAGCGCCGCATTATGAGATTAAGGTCAGCATTATTCAGATGCTTCCATCCTTTTATGGCCTTAGTCATGAGGATCCCTACCGGCATTTAGATGAATTCCTCGAAATCTGTTCTACAGTAAAGATACAGAATTTAGATGATGATGCTTTGAGATTGACTCTATTCCCTTTCTCATTGAAGGACAAAGCCAAGTATTGGCTAAAGTCCTTAGATTATGTAGAAATAGAGTCATGGGATCAATTGCAACAGGAGTTTCTTCGGAAATATTTTCCCATTGGTCGTACGAACCAATATCGTAGAGCCATCACTAGCTTTTCAGAGCTAGATGGTGAGCGCTTTCATGAGACCTGGGAGAGAATGAAGGATCTCCTCAGAAAATGTCCCCATCATCAGGTGCCGAAATGGCAACTGGTGCAGAGCTTCTACGATGGATTGTCTGACAAGAATCGTCAGATGATCGACTCTTCGTGTGGAGGGACATTCATGCTGAAAAGCGAGGATGAAGCATGGAGGCTATTTGATACATTAGCCGAGAATTCACTCCACCATGCTTCGAGTTCTCATTCGGATAGAGCCACACCCAGCATTCAGAAGAAAGCTGGTGTTCTTGAGATTGGTCCATCTACTGCATTATAGTGCAAGGTAGACATGATTGCTTAGAAGCTGGACCAGCTTCTCTCAGGACCATCCACTACACAACAGGTATGTACTCTTTGTGCCAGTCCGGCACACGAGATCACTTAGTGCCCTTCGGCAGCTCAGTACCCTGAATTTGTTCAAGAACAAGTTCAGGCAGCTCAGGGTTACGTCAGACCGCCGAATAACCCATTTTCATCGACATATAATCCGGGTTGGCGTAATCATCCCAATTTTTCATGGAAGAATCCACAGTCTTCCACACAGATGCCTACATCCTCTCAGCCAGTTCGGCAGCCATCTTTTACTCAGTCATTTCAAAGACCGAACTATTCTCAGTCTTCTTCTTCTTCTGTCACTCCCCCGATTCCGCAGGAGTCTGCCCCGCAGACATCTTTTGAGGAGAGACTTCTCCAGGCATTCCAAGAGGTGAAAACCTCTAATCAGAATGCCTTCGAGAAGTGTAGCCAGATTTTGAGCTCGCATATGCAGTCCATTGCGAAGTTAAAATCGCAAATGGGACAGTTAGCTGAGGCTATTAGTAGGAGACCCGAGGGTACATTGCCTAGTCAGGCTGTCATGAACCCGAAGGGTAAAGACCAGATGACTGGAGGCCTATTTCATACCGAGACACAGCAGCAGGCTAAATCAGTTATGGCCTTGAGGAGTGGACGTGAGTATCACGTCGAGAGCAGAGAGCGAGAGAGTAGAGAGAGGATAGAGGAGCCAGAGACCATTGTTTCACCTACGTCAGCTCAGCCATCATCCCCATCCCCATCATCATCTTCATCATCATCTTTATCTTCATCCTCAGAGAAGAAGAAGGATAGGAGTGAGCCTTCTCACAAAGAAGAGGAGCCAGCAGAGTATATTCCCCCACCACCCTATCCCAAAGCATTAGAATCTCCCGGGTTTAGAGGGAAGCAAGGTGCGAAGATCCAGGACATGCTCGATATATTCAAGCATGTGCAGATCAACCTACCTTTGTTTGATGCGATTCAGCAGGTGCCGGCATATGCCAAATTCTTGAAGGAGCTATGTACGCAGAAGAGGAAATCTAGAGAGCGAGTTCCTAATAGGGTCCATCTGACTGAGCAGGTGAGTTCTGTACTTCAGCATCAGACACCACCAAAGCTCAAGGACCCTGGAGCCCCTATCATTGCGTGTACCATAGGAAACATCCGGATAGAACGCGCATTGCTCGATCTTGGAGCAAGCGTGAACATTCTGCCCAGATATTTCTTTGATTCTTTCAGGCTAGGAGAGATGAGATCGACTTCGATTACACTGCAGCTGGCAGATCGTTCCGTCAAGGTACCGAGAGGTGTCTTGGAGGACGTGCTAGTTAAGGTGGATGACTTTTATTTTCCAGTCGATTTCATTATTCTTGATATGGAAGGAGTAGACAACCAGCACCAGACTCCGATTATTTTAGGCAGACCATTCTTGGCGAATGCCAATGCGTGCATCAATTGTAGAACCGGAGCCATGGATCTCTCGTTCGGCAATCGGAAAGTCAAACTGAATATTTTCAATGCCGCGATGGGACCAACAGGAGACATGGACTGCTTTCATGTAGACATTGCACAGGAGTTAGTGGAGGAGCAGCCCGAGTTGTACATTACTAAGGATTCTTTAGATCTGTACCATATAGAGAAGAATAGTAGTGTAGATAGTGTAGATGTGTCTAGAGTGTCGTCAGAGAGACCACCTTGGGGAGCTGTCAGGGAACCTCTTCCACCACTTGCGGAGACCCCCGCCAAATCGTCGATCGAGTCACCTCCGAAACTTGAGCTGAAGCCCTTACCAGATTCACTCAAGTATGCTTATCTCGGAGATGATGAGACTCTGCTTGTGATCATCTCGTCCTTGCTCACTGAGGAGCAGAAACACAGATTGTTGACTATTCTTCGAGAGCACAAGGCAGCGATTGGCTTGGGAGTTGCTGATCTGAAGGGGATTGATCCTTCATTCTGCATGCATAGAATCCATTGTGATGAGGAAGTCAAGCCATTTAGGGATATGCAGAGAAGGCTAAATCTCAACATGAAGGAAGTGGTGAAGAAAGAGGTGGTGAAGTGGTTGGATGCCGGAATCATTTACCCTATTTCTGATAGCCAGTGGGTCAGTCCAATTCAGGTTGTGCCGAAGAAGTCAGAACTCACTGTGGTTGAGAACGAGAAGGGTGAGAGAATTCCGATGAGGACCACTACAGGATGGCGAGTCTGCATCGATTATAGGAAGCTGAATGTGGCAACTAGGAAAGATCATTTCCCATTGCCATTCATTGATCAGATCTTAGAGAGACTCGCAGGGCAGAGCTACTACTGCTTTCTAGATGGATATTCAGGATACAATCAGGTAGCTGTCCATCCTGATGACCAGGAGAAGACCACATTTACATGTCTTTATGGCACCTTCGCGTTTAGACGTATGCCTTTTGGGCTCTGTAATGCCCCGGCCACTTTTCAGAGGTGCATGCTTGCTATCTTCTCGGACATGATTGATGATGTGATGGAAGTTTTTATGGACGACTTTTCAGTGTATGGCTCTTCTTTTGAAGATTGCCTCCAAAAACTTACTCGAGTACTGAGTAGGTGTGCGGAGACCAATCTCGTCCTGAGTTGGGAAAAGAGCCATTTTATGGTCCAGGAGGGGATTGTGCTAGGACACATTGTGTCCAAGCGTGGTATTGAGGTTGACAGAGCGAAGGTGGAATCCATTTCCCGTTTGACTCCACCCACCTCTGTGAGGCAGATTCGATCATTTTTAGGGCATGTGGGATTTTACAGGCGGTTCATAAAAGATTTCAGCAAAATCTCTCGACCGCTCTGCACTTTATTGGAGAAAGACCAGCCCTTTGTTTTCGGTGAGGATTGTATGAAGGCCTTTGAGATTCTCAAAGAGGCCTTGATTACTGCACCTATTTTGAGACCTCCAGATTGGACTCTTCCATTTGAGATTATGTGCGATGCATCTGATTACGCTATGGGGGCCATTTTAGGACAACGCATTGATAGGAAACCCTATGTGATCTACTATGCGAGTAGAACTCTGTCTGATGCCCAGATGAATTATACTACGACAGAGAAGGAGCTACTTGCGGTAGTTTTTGCATTGGATAAATTCAGGTCCTATTTACTCAGTTCGAAGGTGGTTGTCTATTCTGACCATTCTGCATTGAAATATTTGTTGAATAAGAAAGACACCAAACCGAGATTGATTCGTTGGGTCCTACTACTACAGGAGTTTGATCTCGAGATTCGAGATAAGAAGGGAAGCGAAAATGTAGTAGCAGACCATCTTTCCAGACTGATCGTGGAGACCACGCAGGATCAGAGGCCGATCAGTGATTCTTTCCCCGACGAGCAGATCATGTCAGTCAATATATCGCAGTTACCCTGGTTTGCAGATATTGTGAACTATCTGGTTTTGAGGCAGATACCTGAGCATTGGAACAAGAATGAGCGTGAAAGATTCCTATCTCAGGTGAGGCACTATTATTGGGATGAACCGGAGTTGTTCAAATACTGTGCAAACCAGATCATTAGGAGATGTGTTCCGGAAGAGGAGTACCAGTCCATTCTGAATTTTTCCCATTCATTAGCCTGTGGAGGGCATTTTAGTAGTAGGAAGACGGCTGCAAAGGTTTTGCAGTCAGGATTTTATTGGCCCACACTCCACAGGGACGCTCATGAGTTCTGTAGGCGATGCCTGCGATGTCAGCAGATTGGAAACATGTCCAAGAGGGACATGATGCCCTTGCTTTCGATTTTGATAGTCGAGATTTTTGATGTTTGGGGCATTGATTTCATGGGACCATTTCCGCCTTCATTCGGAAATTTATACATTCTGGTGGCGGTTGATTATGTGTCCAAGTGGGTCGAGGCTGTGGCAACCAAGACCAATGATCACAGAGTAGTGCTTAAGTTCATTAAGCACAACATTTTCAGTCGTTTTGGGGTGCCACGAGCGATGATTAGCGATGGTGGCAAGCATTTTAGGAATGTACAGATAGCTTCTCTTCTGAAAAGATATTCTGTCAATCATAGATTCACCACTCTATATCATCCGCAGACTAGTGGACAGGTTGAAGTGTCCAATAGGGAGATTAAGCGAATTTTAGAAAAGACAGTTCGTCCGGACCGCAAGGATTGGTCCCAGCGCTTAGATGATGAATTTGGGCATATAGAACTGCATTTAAGACTCCCATTGGCATGTCCCCGTATCGCCTTGTATTCGGGAAAGCATGCCATCTTCCTGTCGAGCTAGAGCATAGAGCGTATTGGGCTATCAAGAAATTGAATTTTGACCTTACCCAGGCTGGCAAAGAGAGAGCACTGCAGCTCTCAGAATTAGAGGAACTCAGGAATGATGCATATGAGAATGCCAAATTATACAAAGCTCGCACAAAAGCATTTCATGATAAGCATATTGTCAGAAAAGTGTTTGAGCCAGATCAGAAAGTGTGGCTATACAATTCTCATTTACATTTATTCCCAGGGAAGTTAAGATCGAGATGAATAGGTCCGTACGTTGTGAAAGAAGTATTTCCCCATGGAGCAGTGACATTATTCGATCCTATGACCCAAGGTACATTCAAGGTAAATGGGCAAAGACTGAAGCCCTTCATTTCAGATGCCTTGCAGGATGGTGAGTGTGAGATAGTGCATCTCAAGAAGGCATGAGGATTCGACCAGAGGGATGTATCATATGTACATTAATTTATTTTTCATTGCAGTGTTTTTCTTTATTCAGTATTTTATTTCACATGTGCTAAATTGTGTTTTGATGTATGCAGAATGAATTTAACATTTAGTGTATCAATTACCAGGTGCAGAGAAGAGCTTTCAAAGAATTCAAAGATCAGATGAAATTCAAATTCAGAAGCTCAGAGCAAATCAGGTTGTATCTATCCTTTCTCCCATAGTTTTGTTAGTGTCTTTTAGTGTGCATGTGCATTACATTTTTACTTATGTTGTATGCCACTAGGGACAGTGTCATTCAAGCATGGGGGGGTGGTTTAGATGCATGCACAAAAAAATTTCAAATTTTTTTGTGTGACTGGTAATCAAAGTAGGCATTTGAGAACAAAGTGTAGCATATATGATTGTTTTTGGCATAATCTAACATTTTATAAATTTTTAAGCCCCATAAATTTTTTTTTTCTAAACTGAGTCAAATAGAGTAGTTGTTTATGAGATAATTCAAAGAAAAGATAGTATTTGAGTGTTAGAAAATTTTGAATCACTTTAGTATAAGTATGCACAGTATGTTTTGTGAAAGAAATAAGCAATGGAAAGATGTGTTTGAAAAATGAGTTTAAAAGAATAGAGCTACGTTTAGTTGTTGATGTCTTCGTGAAGCCTAGTAGTGGAACTCAGACACGAGATGAAGTGTTTGAGTATCTTAACGAAAAGGATAACGAAGGAGATCATCTTCTTGTCTAAGTCGATATCTGTGGCCTTTGTAGTTTGAGTAAGTAGAATCTGAAGGGTGTTTTACACCTGGTGCCCCAAAGCCAGCTGGTTTGGGAGCCACCGGTTCGAAAGCTTGTTACATGGACTGCATAGAAAGCCTAAGAGATAGAGACATTGCACATGACGAGAGGCAGACTATACGTAAACTATTAGAATAGAAGGTCCAGTGACTCGAGCAATTAAGTCCGAGGGATACTTTGTATCTAGTGCCCTAAGGTTGGCCAGCCTGGGAGTCACTGACCCAAAGCTAGCTACAAGGGTCACGAAAACTGACTATTCGAAATAGTGCTCATATGAGAAGAATGCGCAAGAGATCAAAAGTTGAAAAAAAAAAGAGAGTGAAAATGAAAGAAAAAGAATGTGCTGAATGAGAAAATTTTCATTGCTTAGACATATATGTGTATTACTGTGCAGAAAATATACAAGTGAGAATAAATGAGTAAAACATGAGAATACTTGACTTTCAGAGAAAAATCATGAACTAACTACAATATTAGAAAAGTGAAGGAAAAGAATTTTTATTGTGGCGGCATGAGATTTTTAAACTTGATTTGAGAATGTCAATTACATGAAATATTTGTTCCATTTGCATTCTTAAGAGCCTCATATTTTTGAAAAATCATCTTCGCATTTCATTGATGTTTGTGGGTAGCATCTCTGCAAACCCGCACGAGACCTTACTCGTCCACTAGTGTAAGCTAGGGGTTTAAAGGGCTTGTTGCATACGCTAAATGCAACCGTGATTCCTACGAAAGTGAGTTAGTTTTTTTTTTATTATTTATTTTATTCTATTTAATAAGAGCTTTCATGTTAAATGGGTAGTCCATATTTTCATAGCATGGTAGAGTGTATTGCTAGGGACTAGCAATTATTCTAGCATGGGGGTATTTGATGATGCATCAATATCACATGTTCTTAACATGTTTTCACTGCATAAATGCATCATCTATAGGGTTAAAGCATACACTTAGGTGCATAATATGATTATAGAGATTGGGTTCGAATTTCACTGAAATCAGACTTAAAACGAAGGAATTATGGCATTTACAGTGTAACGGGTCAAATATCGGATCCGATTTGAGAGATTTGGATCCAGACGCCCATTTGGACTTTGGATTTGGACCAAATTCCATGGATTTAACACAACTCCAGCCCACTGAAGTTTTGTAAAAACTTTTTCTAAAAACCCTCTGCAGAAAGAGGCGCCCAGTAAATATTTTTATTTTAACACTGTTTTTGTAAATTAGCCAAAAGAGCCAAAATCGTCTAAAAGGAGAGGGGCTCCCATTCCAGCCCTGTCTTTGGCTTTGTTTGGACGTCCCTTGTAGTGAATCTAACTCCAGCAGCTTCTTCCCCTCCAGCCCTCCACGTTTTGGCCTTTGAAGACCGGCCTATGCTTGGTTTCCAAGCATATTTCGATCCCCTTTGTGTTTTCTTTTCATTTCTTTCTTGTTCCTTGCTGTCTTTTCACCACTTTTCTGTATTTTTGCAGGTGTAGCAGAGGTGGAGACCATTAACCTTGGGCGGGAGTGCGAAACACACCACCAAGGTGAGCCGGCCCTACCTCCATCCGGCTTTCTACACCCTCCGATCGAGAATCGTCTCACATATCATCGTCAGTGGATCTCCAACGTGTAGCAGCTGCAAAGGTTCCGTTTTTTGGTGAAAGTACAACATTCTCAAACTGCGTAGGACGTCCATCTCCAGCCACGGTCCGCTCTTCTTCATCCCCCCGGTCGTCGGATCTTCAAAGAGGTAGGTCTTCTTCTTCCTTATCTTCTAGTTAAAACCGAAGTGTGTGTGGTTTTCTTTTTCTTATTTTCTGAGTGTTTCTTGTTTTTCTTTTTGTTTCAACCTTAGATTAGATTTCGTGCATAGGCCAGCACGTTAGATTAGGTTTATGTGTTTGTTTGATTCATTGAAATCGATTTTTTTTAGATTTTTCATTCTTTTCATTAAAATCGGCTAGATCTTCATCTAGCCGATCCTTCAAACTTCTCATAGGTGTTCTTGTGTCTGTTCTACTGAAACTCCATTTAGAAAATAATCCATTTTTATTCATCTTAGTCGGTGAGTGGTGAGTTGCGCTTTTGATTTCACTTGAAAAGCAAAAATCTAAAAATCGGCTAGACTATTTCTAGCCGATTCTTGATTTTTACAAAAATATTTTTCTTTGTTTTGATTTTTTTTTTGTTCAGCATGTGGATTGTGTTGTTTTGCTGAAAATCCCATTAGAAAAAGTTCATTTTATTCGTGGGTTGTGCTTGTGTCTTGTTTTGATTTTACTTTTGGAAAAGAAAAAAAAAATCGGCTAGAGATATTCTAGCCGATCTTTGCATTTTTGTAAAAAGTGTGTTTAGATTGGTAAGTCGTGTGGTTTACTGTGTGTTTAGTATGTTAACAGTAGCATAAACTTGTGTTAGTCATTGCATTATTTTAGGATTGATTTAACTAATTGTTTTAATCATTTTCGGTTTTTGTGTTTTGAGTCTATTAAAAAAAGAAAAAAAATCAAGTTTTCGTTTCTTCATGTTTTTAATTCCAGCATAGTGCTGTTCTTGTTAGCATTTGTGTAATTAGGAGTCCTTTTGATGATTTTCTAATTTAGTTTTATCAAAATAATGGTTATTTAGTTTTATTGCTTTTTGTTAATTTATATTGTTATTTTTATAGTTTTTTTTATTTTCGTGTGGATCTTCTTCTTCCCCAAGGTGGGGTGGCAGCCATTAGAGCTCCCCTTGATATCTTGGTCGATTTTTTTAGAAAGTCTTAAATGTCATTAGTTGAGTTAGGAAGGTGTCTAGGTTCAATGTATTAGGGTTTTCTTTCCTAGCCGTTTTTAGGGGTTAATTAAGTAGGTTTTGGGAATTAGGTTAGCATTAACTCCTAGGAAATCGTTTTTCCCTTTAATACCTTTTATTCCCTAGGTAGATTTAATTCTTTTAGTTTAGAAAGTAGAGCCAATTAGTGTAGACGATTTTTGAGAAGGAAAGCAATTAATGCATTGAAATGTGGAAAGTTTTTGGAAAAAGTTAAGTTTCAAAAACCGTGTGGGGTATTTAAAGAAGGATTTAAGTCTTGATTGCCTATTAATAGGGAGTTACAAATTGAGATTTGAAAAGCCAATTTGAAAATCAATTAACTTTCCAAAGTAGTTGTTTATGGGATCAAGAAAGAAATAATTGCATTTAAATTCTTGGTTGGAAATCCAAAATCGTGTGACTATCTAGGTTGGATGATTTGGCTTCTCAAAAAGGAATTAATAGCAATTAAAGCTTTTCACTTACCTTGGGGTGGGTAATTGCATTGATCCAAGTTTCCAAATCGGCTTTAAAGCTATTAAAGGTTGTAACTCTCCATTAGAAGGATGATTTTTGGACTTCTCCATTTCCAAAATTATCTTTGACTTTTTATTGGGTGCCTATCCTTCTAACCGACCTCAGTTGACCAAGACCAACCCTAGCCAAGTCTAGTCTAAGTCAAACCTAACCTAGGTTAAACCAAGTTGAGTCAACCTTAGCCAAGTTAACCCAACCCTATCCAAGGCAAACCGAGTCCACTTAAGTAAACCGAACCCAACTAGTTAGGTCAAACCTAAACCAAGTCCATACTAGCCCGAGTCGAGTCAACCATAGTTCGAGCCTACCTAATCCAAACCGAGTTCTCCCAAACCAACCCGAACCTACCTAAGTCAAAACCGAGCCTAGTTGAGTTAACCGAGTGAACCCTAACCCTAGCCTTTGTTCTTTAGTGAATTAATTTCATTTAGTATTATTTATGTTGATTTTTATACTAATTAGTTTATTTATCTAAGTTAGTTTTAGTGTAGAAGTGTGTGTGCGGATATCGTATTTGTTTCGTATGTGTGAAATGTGTTTATGATTGTTTGAATTGGTAATTAGATATTGTTTAACTTAGTAGTCGGATTGCATTTTATTGTTTAGCATAAGTGCATTTGCATTGTTAGTTAACGTAGTTCTAGTCATAATTTGCTTATCGTGTTTTGTTCGTCGTGCATTTAGCGTATTCATAATAGTCATCTGCATATACACTGTTATACAGTGTCATTTAGATTGCATTAGGTTTGATATGTCTTTTAGAGTGTTAAAATAGATTCATAAAGTGAATAGTACACTCAAATAAAAACCAGATTTTTGCCTTGTAGCACCAGCATTATTTTCTGTGCAAAAATTCTGTGTTTTCCAAAACAATTTCTTCTATTCACTTTATTGACGTGTTATTTAACTGCAGACCAAATTTCAGCTCATTCAGAGTTGATTTGGTTTGATTTTTAAGCGTTTTGCGAAAACCGCTTTTTCTGGATTTCAAATTACAGGACTTGCGATATCCTGATTTTTCCCAGATTTGAAACGCTTATATCTGGAGTTCCAAATACTGTTTTTCAATTCTGTAAAAACTTTCAGTTTGTTTAATCTGTCAGTTGCAGAACAGAATAAATTTCGGGAAAATCGGACCTCGTTTGCCCTGTCAAACAGTGTTTTTCCGATAACCTGTCAGAATGCTATTTTACAGTAGTTAGGGGCAGTTTCGTAATTTTCTTAATTTCGGGATTTTATACCTGTTTTCAGTAGTTTCTGCATTTTAGGAGTTGCATACCCATCATACAGCATTGTTAGAATTAATTTAGTTAATTTTAGACTTAGTTTAGTATTTTATTTAATTATTGTTTGATAAGTAGCATTCGTTTTATTATTTTCGTAAAATTAGAATTAGTTTTAGTTATTGTTTGCATTGTTAGTATAGAATACTAACTTTGTATTTTTCTGCATTTTTAGGTTGAAAGCATATTTAGTTTCCAGGGTTATTTTTCAAGTGCGAAGAATGAATAGAGGGCTAAAAGACGAAAATACCCTTGGTGTGGAGCAGAAGATTTAATTGCTTTTTTTCATTTTCCTTTTATTGATTAATTGTAGTTGTATTAACTTTATAGTTGTAAACTGATATTGTTAATTAATAAATCAAATTTTCTAGAAATACCTTAATTAATTCCTGTTCCCTAAGGATTCGACCCGAACTTACCACTTTGTGGAAAGTCGGTTTTATAGTTTTGGTTGACGATTTTCCAAAGTTTATTGCAAATACTTGTTTTAAAAAGATCATTTCAAAATATCAACCAGAATTCAACCTACAGATAGAATTTTTTAAGAAATAAATTTGGTTTGATAGGAATTCAACCTACAGATTGGTTTTTTGAAAAAAATGAATTTGGTTCAATAGAAATTCGACCTAAGAACCGCCAAAGAATATGGATTAGTAGGAATTCAACCTACAGATTGGATTTTTGAAAAAAAAATGAATTTGGTTCGATAGGAATTCAACCTAAGAATCACAAAAGAATATGGATCAGTAGGAATTCAACCTACAAATTGATTTTTTGAAAAATGAATTTGGTTTAATAGGGATTCAACCCGAGAATCGCAAAAGAATATAAATCAGTACGAATTCAACCTACGGATTGGATTTTTTGAAGAATGAATTTGGTTCAATAGGAATTCGACCTGAGAATCACAAAAGAGTATGGATCAGTAGGAATTCAACCTACAGATAGAATTTTTGAAGAATGAATTTGGCTCGATAGGAATTCAACCTGAGAATCGCAAAAGAATATAGATCAGTAGAAATTCAACCTAAAGATCAACCTTTTGAAGAAAAATTGGTTCAAAAGAAGTTCAACCTAAGGGCCTTGATTAGTAGGAATTCAACCTAAAGATTGACTTTTTGAAGGAAAATTGGTCCAAGAAGAGTTCAACCTAAGGGCCTTGATCAACAGGAATTCAACCTAAAGATCGGATTTTGAAGAACATTGGTTCGATAGGAATTCAACCTAAGAACCTTGGATCAGTAGGAATTCAACCTACGGATTGAATTTTTGAAAAAAATGACATTGGTTCGGAAGTAATTCAACCTAAGAACCTCAAATCAACAGGAATTTAACCTACAGATCGAATTTTTGAAAGAAAAATAGGTCCAAAGAGGAGTTCAACCTAAGGGCCTTCATCAATAAGAATTCAACCTAAAGATTGACTTTGAATGGTCCGAAAGGAGTTTAACATGAGGACTGCGAATTAGTAGGAGTTCAACCTAAAGATGGACTTGGAATGGTCCTAAAGGGGTTCAAAATGAGGACTGTGAATCAGTACGAGTTTAACCTAAAGATCATGGATCAGTAGGAGTTCAACCTAAAGATCGATCCGTAGGAGTTCAACCTAAAGATCGCGGATCGGTAGGGGTTCAACCTAAAGATGGGCTGAAGAAATGATCCTAAAGGGGTTCAACCTAAGGATTGCGGATCAGTAAGAGTTCAACCTAAAGATCGATGATCAGTAGGGATTCAACCTAAAGATCGATTGGGTTGAGAAGGAATTTTGGTTTAAGAAGGGATTTAACCTGTGCGCCATATTGGTTTGACAGAGGTTTAACCTACGAACTATCAATTCTATAGGGGTTCAACCTAAAGATCACAATTTAAGAAGGGAGGGTTCAACTCGTGGGTTGAATGGACCATCATAGTTAGGTGTATGTGGTCCAATTTTTAGGATTAACCCCTTATCGTGAACGGGGAAAGAATAAAATTTTGAGAAGGACTGATGAAAAGAGATAGAAATTGATGAAATATTTGACAAAAATGAAGAGAAAAATTAAGGAAATTGATGAAAACTATCTTGTAAAAGAATTCTCACAGGTGGCATTGTTGCTCCTATGAGTGGTCTCAAGATTATCCCTTATCCTGAATGAGAAAGAATAGAATTTTGAGGAAATTTTTAAAAGAAATAAAAATTGACAGAAATTTATAAAATCAAGGGAAATTGATGAAAAATTGTTTTTCAAAAGAATTCTCATAGGTAGCATTATTGCTCCTACGAGGGGTCTCAGGATTATCCCTTATCCTGAATGGGAAAAGAATAAAAATTGACAAAATTTATAAAAGTTGATTAATCAAATTAGCAAAGATTGATAAAAAATCAATAAAAATTGATAAAGAATTGACAAAGATTGATAAAGGTCTGGTGAAAATTGTTAAAATTGATGGAAAAAATTGATGATGCTTGAAAGATGATGAAAGACTTCAGGACTATCCTTTATCCTAAAGGAAGAAGGACCTCGCGGTACGAGGTTCAGGTTTATCACTTAACCTGAGCAGGAAAAATTCAGGTTTATCCCTTAACCTGAGTGGGAAAAGAATAAAAGGGGAAAGGAATACCTCATGGGAAAGAGGCATCAGGTTTTATCTTTTAACCTGAAAGGGTAGATTGATATAAGAATTGACAAGAAAAATTAATAAAATTGATGAAAAATTAATAAATTTGATAAAATTTAAAAAGATGAATAAAAATTGATAAGACTGATAAAGATTGATAAATGAAAAGAATTGATAAAAATTAAGGAAAAGAGTTTGCTTGATCTTGCCTGCACGTGGGATCTTTAGAGTGAGATGAGAATGTTCATGAGAAAATCATTTTTAGAAAGAGGATCAACTGTGAGGTTGATCAACACGAGAGCTGATCTTTGAAGAAGAATCAACACGAGGGTTGATTTTGAAGAGAGATCAACATGAGGGTTGATTTTGAAAGACAATGGTTTAAAACCGATTTTGAAAAGGAAGATCAATGCGATGGTTGATTTTGAAAAAGATTAGACCAAAATTTTGAACTTTTGGTGATCATGACGAAGATTTTGCAAAAAATTTTACGATTTTGAAAAACCCTCATAAGTAATTTCATTTTTCTCATGGATGATGTCAGGATTGTCCCTCATCATGAAAAGAATAGGAATTTGATGGCAAAGAAAATTTTTGAAGTGTAAATATAATTTTAAAAAGATGCCTCAATATGGCAAAGAAAATAAGAATCAAACACCAAAGATATGAAGGAAATTGACATTTCATTAATAAACAAAGACTTGAAAACAAAACTTGAATACTTACAAGTATGCAATAAAAGGATCACAAAAGACTGGGGTTGTCTTGCCCCTACAAGATGACTGCTAAGAGAAAAGGAGAAAAATAGAAAAACTTTGGCATCATTAGTTCTTGGAGTGGTATGTGAAAGGCTTGGTTAGGACAGCGGGTTGCTCTTTATCTTCATCATCTATCAAAAGGTTTTTATCAATGTAGTCCTGGATGATATTCTTGAGCACAAAGCAGTGTTCGGTATCGTGCCCCAAAGCGCGGTGGAATTTGCAGAATTTGTCTTTCCATTTTCCCATGGTGACCGGAGAATCTGCAACTCTTGGAAGTTTAACCATCTCTTTGCTTAACATGTATTCAAGGACCTGTTCAAGGGATTGTTTCAGAGCAGTGAACTAGCGGTCATAACCCCAGCTGTCACGTTTTACCTTTTCCTTCTGTTTGGCTAGAACCGGTTTGTCATTCTGCTTGAAGGGTTCCTCTCGCTGACTGGTCTGTTTGTTCTTGCCATCTTTGTTGTTGCTGCCGCCAGAGTTTGCCGAGAAGGTATAATTCGCCTTCTTTTTGGAATCTTGATTGCTCTTGATGAGGGTGATGCCCTCATACATCCCATTATCCATCGCCATCTCGAGCCACTCATCTCATTCAATAAGTTCGATGGATGATTTTGACGGGTAGGTAGAAATAAGGCTCTTGAGAGGTTGAGAGAAATTGTTCAAGATGGCCTGGAGTGCGTGCTCTTTGAGATGGGGGTTCTCATTTTGTTGCATGTGTCTCTCCACCTTCGAATGAAATCTATGGCCTTTTCTTTGTCCTCTTGTTTCAGATTGTACAAATGATTGAGGGTTGTCAGTGCCTCAGTGTTGAACATGAATGGCTCCACAAACAGATTAATAACCTTGTCAAAATCTCGCAACTCAATGGGGTTGACGTGTTCTGCGTACCACTTAGCCGTTATGCCTTCGAGACTGCGCGGAAAGCACAAGAAAAGAGCACGGTTGTCTTCACTAAATCTGACACACTTTATAAAAAAGCATTGCAAGATGGGCCTTTGGGTTGCCGGATCCATCAAATTTAATGAATTTTCTGGTGAGGCCTTCCACGCTGTTGTCCCCATCCAATCCTAGATAGAAGTCTTGCCTGGTGTATACTTTCTTTCGCTTATCTCGGATTTGCAGATCCTTGACCATCTTAGTCAGTGCTTGATTTGAATATTCTGTCGGGACCCCATCTTTAGGTTTTTTCACTGATTCGAGTTCTTCCGCCACCTTCTTGGACTGTCGCAGATGTCTTGGGACGAACACAAACTGTTCTTCCTCGGAATCCTCTTCTGCCAATTATATACCATCAGAGATGTTGTCCTGCTGGATTCTCTTCTTGCTGATCCTGACATGCTTCTTCACTGGCTTTCTCTTGATCTTGTTTTTAGAAGATGTTTTCTTCGAATCTACCCCAGCCTGTTCAGACATCATTTTTGCCATCATTTTTTGGAATATCTTATACATTGTTGGGTCAACATCATCCTCTTTTGAATCATGTCTTCGGGACAATCTGAGAGAGTTCACTTCCTCTATATCATTGTTATTGTCTTGCTGAGTTGCCATCCTTCATGCTCTCATTTGAACCATGATGGAAAGCCTGAGGTTTTCTGTAGAAATAAAGGAAGGGTTTAATCTTAAAGAATTTTTTGGGAAAAAGAGGGACGATGAAGGAGATATTTAAATAATTTGAGGAGAGATCTCTTGATAAAAAGAGATCTTGGAGGAGAAAATAGAATTTGAAGACACATTTGAAGCTGGATGATAAGACCTTGAATATTTTGAAAAATTGCAGGCAGGATCAAAAGAATTGAATAAATCAGAAGAGAAAAGAAAAAAATATGCCTGGACTTTTGAAAGATAGAGGAAGACTTAAAAGAATGTCCAGGGTTTTAAAATTTTATGAAAGAATAAAGAATGAGAAATATACAATCCTGGATTTTGAAAAATAGAGGAAATTTTGAAACAAATATCTAGGGTTTTGAAAAGATGAAGTAAAATAGGATTTTACAAGATAATATCTACAAAAGAATTAATTTATACAAGCAATGATGCACAGAATAGGACTCCCTAGAAGTTGACTCTAAATGCAATATTTTGAAATGGCTCGTAGAACCTTAATCCTAACTCTATGGTTCAGATCATCTGATTCCAATCCAGATACGCCGATATACTCAAGCCGAAGCTCGAAGTACGTGACATAAAAATAATTATCTGGTTCTAAGGTAACGACTTCCCAATATCCTTGAGCACCTACCGATATACCTCGGACTATGGCCCTTAGGTACGTGGTAGGGACCCAAATAAGTGGTCCAGTTGTAAGGCTTTCTCCTGAACTATGGTTCAGTGAGACAGCCCAGCAACATAAAGACCGAGACAATATAGGTAAGGATGTTTTCAAAAACATGTTCAACATGCAATAAAACCAGAAAGCTCTAATGCAAGTCCTAAAGAGATAGAATTTAAATGAAGAGAAGCATACACTTGCATACATTGTTTGCATTCAATCCCTAGAATTAAGAATAGTTGTATTTCAGACATAAGTCTAAGTGAACATGAATAGATCTCCTCAATATGGTCCTACCAAACCATACTTAAATCCTATATGCATTATGTCAGCTAGGACAAAATCTAGGTGCCTAAGATTTACATGGAAATGAAGCTGACATTTTGAAGAATAAAGACTTAGACAATATCAAAGCTAAGCAAAAGGCAAAAAAAAAAAATCGACCGAACGAAGATGAGTCCCATCACGGTCACCAACTTCTGTGATCATCGCAAAATTTTTCCTCTTGTATTTCTTCTCTTCCTTCTCTTTTCCTTTCTAGCCTCTATTTCCCTTTTTGAAGGGGAAATAAAAGACAGAAAAGAAGAGAGAAGAGAAAACAAAAGAAGAGAGAGATGAACTCTTCTACGAAGGTCTCACTTGACCTTAATTTTGAAAAGATTTTGAAAGATTACTCGCCTCTGTTTTGAAATATTTACGGGAAAAAGGAGAGACGGGATTTGCTCGTCGGTACGAGGTTCGATCGTTCCTGACACCTTAACCAGGGGTAATCGAACCAAGGATCGAATTTATGCCTTTTGCTTTGCTAAAATATTGTCTAAGAATTTATTCTAAGTCTAAGAATGCACAAAAAATCATGCTTGTGCGAATGCAAATGCAGAGATATATGCTTTTGAGAAGTGCTTCAAATTTTTTGAGTTTCTCCAAGTGATTTTGAAATAAGTTTTGAAAACATCCTTTAAGAAATGATTTGAATCTTTGAAAAGATGAAATTTTGAATCTATACTTGGAATTTTTGAAAAATGAATTTGAAATTTGAGATTGAATTTAGAATTTGAATTTGAAAAATGAATTTAGAATTTGAGATTGAAAAATCTGGAATTGAATTTGAAATTGAATTTAAAAAAAATGAATTCGGAATTTCAAAGTTGAATCGAACTTTGAAATTTAATTTGAATTGGAAATTTGAATTTTGAATCTAGAAATGAATTTGTAATTTCAAAGTTTTATTGGACTTTGAAATTGAAGTTGGAATTTTGAAATAGAACAGAATTGAGAATAGAAAAATGAATTTGAATTTATAAATAAGAATTGAAGATTGATTTGAGAAATGAAAATATATTTGAAATACACCTCAAAATCACCTAGATTTTGAAGATAACTTGAAATAATTTGAAAGAATGATGCAATTCTATCTTAAATGATGAATGAATTCAAAGAGTTTGAAAATTGGATGTTTAAAAACATATTTTATTCTTTAAATGAATTGAATTAAGATTTGAAGATATAATACATTCCTGACTATGGTCATAAAATGTATTATAAGATAATCTATATTTAAATTCAGATGAAGAATAAAACACATTTTTGTGCCTTCATAGAGTTTGAAATGAAATTAACTCTCAATATATCCTGACTATGGCCATTGATATATATTTTAAGTTAATTTAAAGTTAAACTCTGATAAAGAAAAAAAAAACAGAAAATATGATGATTTTTGGAAGAGACTCAATGTGGATCCAATGTTATTCCATAAAAGATAAAATCTTAAGCATTGTCCACATTTTGACTATGGCCATCAATGTGGGTCATTTGCTTAGGATTAATTACCTCTTATTAGAATGGTGCACATACCATTCGTGTTTTCATTCGTGGAAGAAAAAAAAAAGAAAATGATATGAAACAGATAATTCATGATATTTACATGCTCATACATTCTAATCTAAGACTAGAAATGTAAAATTCTCATTAATATCTAGCTATTACAAACTTTTGATTTGAATCGAAATTACGAAATCTCTAATCCCAAAAGGAGAATGACACTCTTTACATATTTCCTAAAAAAATTGATTTTAACACAAGATAGCAGATGTACATGAAAAGGAAATATCATATTATATACAAGGTGATGGAACATTCATATGTCTAAATGAAGAATGCACATAATCATGCCTAGATGGTACATGAAAGGTCATGTCTATACTATTGAAAATATGCATACATGATGTAGATATATGAAGACGTAGATCTTATGTGAACCTGGAATGCATGAACTAGATTGGTAGGCATATACATTAGAGTTTGGATGGAGATTTAATAAGAAAACTCAATGTATATATCATCATTAAAGCCACGAAATGCATTATATGATGCACCTATGTATGAATGACAAAGGCATGACCACGAAAGGAAATTGTGATGTCAAAAATACCAGTGATATGTAATGGATACTATATGAATGAAGTCACAATTGGTGACAGGTATGAGCAAGTGGTGAAAGGGTGTCGCTGTTCACAATGATTATGCTAGAGAATGTGCGGTGAAAATGCTAGATGGTGATATACATGATAATGATCAGAGGTATAATCAGTTATAAAATGGTTATGCCATGAGCCAATAAATGCATATACAATGAAAGGGTGAATTCCTGTGACAAGATGTGAGTGGCTGTAGCAGAAAGGTAGGTTGGAGTACAAACATAATGACAGTGGATGCTGATTGTGATGATAGGTGAAACTTTCAAATGCAGTAATGAAGTGGAGAAGCGTATATGCAACCAATGAGCCAAGTGTGCAAGAGAAACTTTCAAATGCAATGATGAAGTGGAGAAGCACATGCTATGTGTAAATGAAGTTACAGAAGATCATGAGAGTGCAACAGGTAGCTGCTGATGAACAATGTTGGAGGTGACAGCGAAAATGTAAATACAATGCATAAGTACAGGGGATGTATTGTTGTAGATGTTGTGTTATGATTATACAGGGGGTCACAACAGTAAAGGGGTAATGAAATGTATGCAAAAGTGTAACCACATATGTTGTAGTGGGTATGAGACAGGTGCGGGTGAAAGATATGCTATATGGAGTGGGGAAACATAGTAGGTACTGTGAAAGTGTAGTGTGGTGGAAACTAAAGTGGGTGCAACTGTAGGAAGTTACAGGTAATGTATGATGGGATGAAGGTGACCACGATAGATGCAAGGTAAGAAGTATAAAGTGGGATATTAGGAAAAGGTAAAACACTTATTGTGAAAATCGGCAATTAATAAGAGTGACAGGTCATTGGATGTAATGAAAGCTTAGATATATCCAACAGTTAAACTCGATTATAAGGCTTGGATGTAAGAATTAACTGTAAAATTATAGTATACTACCTCATACACTATGACAATATGATGTACCTTATATGCACTCGTACATTGCTAACATATGGTACTCTGATCTAGATAAACAATATATACTAATCACACAGACTGTCAACTTGTCTGAGATTGTCATTACCCTACTGTGCCATATAGTTTACCCGACTACTGCTAACATACAATCAGACTACTGCCCCATACGACGCCTACATGTTGACTCACATTATTGGCCCATTATTTTACTGTTTAACATACCTCCCTATTCATGTAACATCAGCTCACATATTGCTAACCCATATACCATCAACTTAGATCCAATGACTTACATATATTTTTATTTAAGAGACTACCATACACTGATCATCAATGCACACAATAATTGCTCATATACTAACACGGACTATGCTATCTCACTGACTAACTAATTCATTATAGAGACTACCTGAACAATGTGCAGTAACTCATGTGCCAAAGCTAATTCATCTAATCCTAACATATTGCTAACACACCCATGCTGACACACTGTTAAAAGAATCTCAGTGTCATGACTTAATCCCTACTGATTCTAGACACACATCTGATGGACTCTATCTCGACTCTTGGAGAGGAGTAGTGACTTACACAAAATTCCACTGTAAACCTGTGCAAGGTACACAATTTGGCATCTTAGTTGAACAATGACATTCAACTGTTATTCTCTAAGACAGTGTTCAAAAGAGAACAAACCACAGTAAATGAAAATTCAGTGAAAGATCATAACAACATTTATTTTGAGGGACTCAGTGAGATTTACATACCTAGCTCGGAGGTAAAGTCCAGTAGACAACTGCCTCAATGCCTAGCACAGAAGGTATTGGACAGTAACTGTAAAATGTGCCTTTTTGGAGAGTGGTAACACCGATTGTCAGATTCCCTTTTGGAAGGTAATAAACATTGGTGAGATTCAAACATGATTTCAACAGAGCTATCACTGGAAATTCCTACAATTGAATTGGTTCTGGCCCCTGATTAGTTCCAGAGGGTGGTCATGTACCAAAACTTTGGAAAGTTGCCGGATGTCAACTCATCGATCCGGATGATCGATTCTAATATCAAAATGCTCAGTAATTGCTGAAATGAGCTATAGCATTAGTAATTCCATATAGTTTCACTAAGTCAAATTATTCAGCCATTATTAGATACTTCTGCTCATTAGATTTTCAATCAACAAAATTCCCAAACATCCATCAGTAAGAGAAAAGAAAGGCAAATTTTCAATCAGGTTTATATATATATATATATAAAAGCTTGCAGGCATGCCAAAATCCAGATTTTTCCATTGAAAACTCATTAACCTCCCCTCCATAGCAAATCAGCGGTTAGGCTAGCGGGGATCAAACTTACTTCATAAGCCTGGATTTTACTTGAAGATCTGACCCAGACCTCGAGTTTGGGCTCAAGTATTCACCTTTTTTTTGTCCCTTTTTCTTTTATCATCACTTCTAACCCGGACTTAAATGATTCCACAACGATGGTAAAGGGGTGAATAGTGTTATTTGCAGATAGATGGTGAAGTGCTCGTGGACTGGGTTGAATGCTTGTGGAGGCTGTATGGTAATGCAGAAAATGGGCTGCATAGAACAGCAAATGATGGGCAGGAAAAATGGCTGAAGCATATTGTGGAAATGCAAGATGTCATGGGGTATGGTAACAGGGGTGCATGGGTGATGGTGAATGGTGGGTCTAATGTTTTTTAGCAGGTGAGTGAAATATTGGATTGGTGCAGGGAGTGTTGTTAAGTGGGATTATGTGAGTGCAACAGAATGCACATTGGTGTGTGACAGGTGCATTGTTCACGGTACTTTCCAATACCACTCCATTCCAAATGCTTCATAACCAAACCACAAGTGTATGCAGAAATTAAGTCTGCAAGTAATAAGAGATTTTATCATACTGGGACCCCAATTACTAATACAGAGCTAAAATATGCTAATCAAAAGGGTACTCGGATGAGATCCAAATTAATTTATCCTAGATTATTAAACCATCGTAAACTGATTCTAAACTGAATAAACAACAAGAAATCCAAACACTAAAACAAGATGACACTAAATATAAGAAATCAATAGATGCGGTTAATAAATCAAAAGAGGTGGATGCTTAATCGAGATTTTATAAATGTCCACAAAGATGAAATAGAAATTCCGTGAATGAGATGCCATGGATGAACGAAATGGGGTGTGAAATCAAAACGTACATGGGGTACTCAAATAGAAACATAAAATCAAAATGGAAAAATGTCAAATATAATGAGCAATCAAATGCAACAAGGAAGAGCACAACACAATGAACAAGAATGAATAAAATGTAATTTGAAAGGTAATCAACCATGAACTCAAACAGGAAACTAAGCATAAATTGGAACTTGAGATGTCGAGTAAGAGTTTAAAGCAGGGAATTAAGACCTTTGTGACCATCCAAATCGATTGATCACCCAAATGCCAAGGGAAACTCACAATCAACGGGTGACTTAAAACAAATAGAAATTCCACCATCATCTGATGATCAAACACAAAATAAAAAAAAAGAGCGAATAGGAAATCATAGGCACACAGATAATGAGAATGAAACGAGAAGATTAAGTATAAACAAATACTTAATCAAAGAATCAGAGAAACTTATAAACAACAAAAGGATTGTTAGAATGAATATTTCGTTGATGTCGCACAGGGTGGATCGATCCTGCTATATGCAGGCCGATCATGCCCTTAGTGCATTGTGATAAAAAAAAGAAAAAGAAAAAAATAAAACAAGGTACTACTATGAAAAATAAGGAAAGATTTCTTTACAGACAATCAAAAGAAGGAGAAAGTGGTTACTTACATGTAGGGGGGGGGGGGGGGGGAAGTGATCGTGAAGAAGAAGAGGGGTGCTCGAGTGGGGTGCTTGGGTGAAGAAGCAGTCCTTTTGATCGACCATTGTGATCATTTATATAAGAAAAGGAAAAAGAACCGTGAAGGAAGAAGATCGGATGCAGGTTGGAGATGGACGGGAGAGGGAGCGAGCATGATTGAGAGAGAAACGGTTGGGGATGGATGCTTCCATAGGGGCGATCGAAGGGTGATGCGAGGGGCTTTTTCGATCGCCGTTTAAACAGAGAGAGGTTGTTGCAGAAGTTTTAAACGGGTCCCTTCAGCTTTCCAAATTTTTGCAAGGGAGGGCTCTTTTACAAAATTTTTTAAAAAGAGGGGAAAAAGCTATTTTTCTAAAAAAGGTTTTTGAGAAAAAATGCGAGAGAAAACCCGAGGTTTTAGAAGATGGGATCCAGATGAGGTCTTTTTAAAAATACTTAATTTGAAATCTTGAAGTTTTTACAAAATGAGGCTTTTGAAATAACAGAATGTTTCAAAATGGATCTGGATCCAAAGTTTTTAGGAAAAACTTGAGTTTGGACCTCGAAATGAAGTGAATGGATCTAAATGGATACTGGATGAATTGTCTGAAAAACTTGTTTTTTTTTTGTATTTTTAGATTTTGAATTGGAAATTGGATAATCGGGTTTAGAATTGGATTTGGATATTTGAGCCGAATCCGAAATTGGTTAGATGTGGAATTTGAATTTGAATTTGAATTTCGGATCGTCGGCAGTGACTCTGAGAGATAAATAGAATTTTTATCAGAAATTGACCCAATTATTTCAGAAGCTAGGGGTCAAGGGCAAAAATGGAATTTTTGGATTTTGTTGGAAAATTTGGGGTGTTCACACCGTTTCAACTTTTTAGGGCAGATAGAGGGTCAGTCTGGGTGCAACCCAAACTGAACTGGGTCGCGCCCAGACTGAGTCTGTATTAAAAAAAATGTGATCAGTTTGGCCTGGGTGCGACCCAGACCAAACTAACTCGATCTAGGTCGCACTCAGACCAAGACTGATCCAGATTAAAAAAAAGAGTTTGTTGGTTGAACCAGTTTGGACCAAATCGGGTCTAGTCGAACCGGTTATATGGGTCGGTTCAGATCAAATCGGTCTGAACTAAATCGATTCAGACCGAATCGGTCCAAACCAAATCGGGTCTAAGTTGAACCAGTTTGGATAAACCTAAGTCAGGACAAACGGGTTCAGTCTAATTGGATCTGGGTTCCTAGTTTGGATCCAGTTTGATCTGGACTTGTTCTAGATCCAGACTAACTGTTTTGGATTTGATTGGATGAGTGCCGGATATATATATCAGAACTTAGTCTAGATCAGACTGTTCTAGATCCAATCAGACAGTTTTGGATCCAGTCAGAGTGTATGGATCAATTCAGTCAGACTATTCTGGATCCAGTTAGATTATCCTAGATCTAGATAGACTATTCTAGATCTAGTCAGATTATTCTGGATCCAGATGAGTAATGGATCTGGATCCAATCAGATAGGGTTGGATCTAGATTACAAATAGATCTGTATCCAATTAGACAAGGTTAGATCCAGATCATAAATAGATTTGGATCCGGTTGTGAGATAGTCTCAAATTGTAAATAAATCTGAAATGACCAAAATACCCTTTTAGGTACCCGAGATCCATTTTGATAAAATAGACATAACTTTGCATCCCAAACTCTGAGTGAGGTTTGGTGCGTTGGACTTATATCAAAGAGAAGAATCTACTTATCTATTAATTTTGGTTAAATTAGTGATAAAAAAATTATGGTTTCATGAGTCAATTTGGTAGGGGTATTTTGATAATTTTGAAAGAAGTTTTGTCCATTAATACAAATATATTGGTGTAATGACCAAAGCATACTGCTAGAGCACCTTGAGACTTGATTGTAGTTAAAACACAATGTTCTCACTTGAGGTAAGGAATATTATAAGTAATTTTAGATGTGAATAAATATTTTTGCGTTGCATGTTATTATAATATTATGAATGAATAGGGGTATCAAGATAACTTTTAAGTGAGATCATGACATGCATAAAATGTTCATGCTTGACATTTTGAGTTGAATTCATATACATGTTATTGTGATATGCATGTTAGTTTTGATTTGTCATGCATGTTAGAAAGAAATTAGATTTGTAAACGCTTGTCTATGTGGTTATTAATATCATGTATTATGATGATGTTATGTTTAGATTGGAGTCTCATTTATTCTATTCAAGTTGTATGAATAAATATTTTTAAGATCATCCTACAGGACCCCTTAAATCCCGAAAGTGGCGATCCATGGCAAGGGCTACTTGGTTCGCGATCAGAGTGCAACCACCACGAAGGGTGGGCCGTCAATGATTTAACGATGTAGAGAAACTACATTGTTGCATGCTTAGTGAGAGATAGTGTGAGTCCTAATGTCATCATGAGATTAAAGAGTGAGATCTGTCATGATCAGTTTAAGATATCACTCGTGAGAGAATGAGTGAATTACGAGTTTGAGAATGTGGTTCAATGTGTTGAACTTAGATATGACTTAGGGTTACACTCATACAGGGTTTGAGACTCTAAAGAACCATGGATGGTTGATAATCATCATGGTTAGGATGCAACATGAATCATACCGAAATTGAGAGTTTGACCTCCCGACTAGCTACCGGTGGGGTCTCCGTAGGGGTTCACTGCATTACCTGATGGTTTGGGGATCACTGAGAGTGTATCATTCATTGTCTGGTCAACATGTAGAATTGAGGTATTTTATGGGGTTACCATGCCTATAGACGGCTAGGATCGGTATACCTGACCTAGTGATAGTTGTTTTGAGAAAGCATCAAGAAAGTTAATTGAGATAATTAAAATATACCAACTTGTGCGGTATGGCGAAAACTAAACTAAGACTAGGGTTTTAGAGCCCACTATAGTTGTAAGTTTAAGTGTTTATTTGCTTATAATTATTTTTTATTTGGTTGTAGGCTCATCCTGTAGGTTGCAGGCACACTTGCACAAATAGAACTTGATTAGCTTCTTCTTTGGCATAGCATTTGTTAGTTTTTAATTTCATGTCATTGAACAATACGGTAAATACGGTATCTGTTATTTGTTTTTGTTATAAATGATAACATTGTAAGAAAAAGTGATTTATTGAAATAAGAATAAAAAAAAATTGTCACATTTTCTCTCTTGAAAAGTAATACCAACTAAACCCAGACTCCCAAAATCCCAAATCGACGTCTAAAATTTCTAATAGTCTCAACTCGTGTAATGCATGTTCCTCTGATCGGTACAGAGTAACAGACGGGTTTCAGTACAGAAGCTTTGCTTTTAATTTTTACACAAACGTATAATTGGTTTTGTCAAATTGTTGTGTCTCATCCATAAGTTCAATCGTCCCATTATACATTCAAAGCTATATATGATATCTGCTTTGGGTACAGGCCATATGGTACTACCATGGACCACACCATATGCTGCTTTGGATATAGGGCTCTGTTTTGGGAGCAGAGCTAAAAGCAAAAAAAAAAAAAATGTGTCACAACATTGCAAAGGAATGGCACCATCAGAGTCAGAGTGCACTCAGAAGCACTCACTGGTCACTAATACTGGCGTGGGTCTTTGATGGGTTTCACCCAATGCTGGTCGCCGTACCCCGCGTTCCGGGACGCGTTTATGTCCCTCTGAAGCCCCATCTTCCGTCCCTCAGACAGCAAGCAAAACGATTGCAGGCTCTTGGGTATGAGGAGGTCGTGCATCTTCCACCACCTCCAATGGGCGACGTCATTCGCGAAGATCCTCTGATCCTCTACGTTCCAGTTGCAGTCGTAGTCCCTGTAGCACAACCACGGCTTTAACCCCAAGTAGTGCAGCCCGTACAGCTCCGGTGGCTCTGATCCCATGATGATGGTATTGTTAACCACTCGTTTGGGGGAGGCGAAGATCTTGAGCATGTTCACCCTCCTAGGCAGCCGGTGCCACCAGGTGAAGGCCTCGTTCAGGAAGCCCTGGTCGCCGCCATTGTAAGACCTGAGCACAGGTATCTGATCTATCAGGAACCTGAAGGTGCATTCCGAGGGCTCCATCAGCATGAACCCGGAGTTGAAGATGCTGCCGGAGTTCGCGGCAGCCGAGAGCTGGGGGAAGCCGAAGAATCGATCCAGGTTCTTGAGGACGATGAGGTCGGCGTCCAAGTAGATGATCTTTCGGTATGCGGTGAGCTGCCAGAGGCGGAGCTTGGTGTAGTTCCACTCGTTGTAAGAGTCTTTCTTGGCCTTGGGGTTCCTTATTCTCTCGATCTCGTGGATTTTCCAGCCGGCCTCGACGAGCGCTAGCCGCCGCCTCTGGTAGTTCTCATCCTTGTTGGTGTTGGTGTGGAGGAGGAGGACGAGGTCCCTTGTGGTGCCTGTGTGGAGTATGCTCCGAGCCAGGGCGATCGCACCGCAGACATACGAGTCGGATGAATGGATGACTGTGGCGTAGGCTTCACGAGCAGGGGACGGATGAGTGCTCTTCTCTTCCTTCTCCTCCCTTTCTTTGTGCAAGCGCTTCAGGGTTGAGAAGTCATAGTCTATAATCTCTCTGTCTTGAATAAAGAAAGCAAAAACGTTTGGGAGGTTTAATTAGGCATGGCCAACATAATTCCAATGTACTACCAAAAGGCAAGATATAATCACGACACGGAGGATATCAGCAATTTCAAAAATCACAACTAACTTTAAACTCTTCAGTCCTCACTCTTCACCAAAATTGTCTGATGGGACCAGCAGCACATCCTGTAGAGCTAAGTTGGACATGGAACAAAAGTTACCAAACGGTTCTCAGCAGTCGGTACAACGTGGGTCTGATGTAAAACTCCTTGCATGCCTGCTAGGATTCATGTGGGGGGGGGGCAAACAGGGGTGTAGCAAAAAAAAAAATTTATTTGTGTGATAGTTGGGGGTTCGGGGGCAGTGCCCCCGAAAATTTTTTTTTTTGAGATAAAATAAAAAATGGCTACAATTATTAATAAAAATCTATTTCATATGGACAAATCAAACTATTTGCTGCAGTCAGAGATGAGCTAAAAAATGGATAAAAATCTATTTCATATAGAATCAGGGCAGGGCTAGGATTGGGCTTTTAAAAAAAAAAAAAAATTTAACTGTTTGGGGAGGCAGGACTAGGCTACAGCCCAGTCCTGCCCCCCCCTAGCTACGCCCCTCATGCCTTATTCAATGAGCCTTACCTTATCACCCTTTTCTGCAGATCCAATGTCAGATGAGAGCAGTCATGGTCATATTGTGTATAACTGATCATTGGTTATATTCAATCCCCACCACCACACATCTTACTTCAGAAACCATGAGATATGTGTGAGGCTACCATTCACACCTCCATCAAGTGAGATGTGCGGTGGTGATCGATGGAGTATAAAATCATATACAATATGACGGCAACTGCTACCAAACCGAGGTGGTTGGATCACATTGGGACCAGAAACTCTTATACCATATGTTTTGATTCAGATTTAGATCGGTAACAAGACCTATTCATGGAACGTCAGGTCCAGTATCATGTCATCCAAAATCTGACCCATTTGCAATTGAGAGAGAGAGAGAGAGAGAGAGAGAGCAGGGACCTGGTGCAATGTAATTGTACAAAAATAATGCCACTCCCCATGACATGCCAAACACGTTCAATTCAGACTGCGTGCCCCAACGAAAGTTGATGGTTCTTGGCATGTTACATGTGGAGCCCGACCAGTCCCATCATCTGACATACGATGTCATCCATCCTCCATTCAATCCCAACTGTCCAAACAATTGTTAGGTTTAAACCACATTTTCACCTAAACGTGAACTGATCCTAGCCATCCATACGCCTCAATTGAACAGATGGAATCGACATAGGATCCTTTGTATATGTCAGAGACAGATCCTTTTTCCAACAAGTGATGTCGTACCAAGGAATGTATGGTTTTTACTTTTTACAATTACATTGCACCTGATCCCTATCCCAGTGGATTTATATGGTTTACCATGTCCATGCTGCTTCAACAAAGGTAACATCATTCTGCATGACCCGATCGGGAAGAAGAACATTTCTTTAAGCCTCTTCGGATCCGGCTGGAACATCCATGCATCACCCTGCCGTTTCACCAGATCCTCACACCTGAAGAGCTCCACCATCGGCCGGCACGAGCTCAACAATACCACCATCACTCCATTGAGGCTCCTAGCGGCCACCTTGGCCGCGACCAGGTGCACTTGCAGCCTGAACACGTCTCTATTCCATCCCTCCGACGGATACTCGCATGGCAGCCTCGCCACCACCATCTCCAACATTTCGCCATCGACCTCCTCAAGTTCCGGCAAGGGTATCTCAGGACACTCAGGCGTGCTCTCCACCTCCTCTTCGTCTACCCATTCTGGGAAGAGGTGTTTCCATCTAATGCTAGCCGCAACTCTAGCGAACCTGATCTCTATCGCTTGCCCCACTTCACGCCACTTCCTCACTTCCTTATCTTCCATGTTCACCAAAGCAATCTTTCTCTTCTTCTTCGTCGTTGTCGTCCTTGATTGTGGTGCAGTGCTGTTTCTAATTGTATCCAACAATGACGGCGTCCTCATGCAGTCATGGATGATGAGATGCCGTCCAGTTTCTTCTTTAGAGACGTAAGCATACTTGAGCAGCAGCAAAGTAACGCACACAAGGAGAAGGATTGGTGCCACTGACATCAACTTGACCTGCATCAGAAAAGAAGCCATATTCGAACAAATCAAGGAAAATACGATCAACAAATACACATGTAGGTCATATGCAGAAAGCGCCTGTTGGTCCTAAGACTCCATTACAGAGAAGAGCATTAGCTCAAGAAGATGGTAAGTTGGCTGAAGTTCAAACTAAGAAATAAGATGAACCACAGTTAATTCACCATTATATATTTTACTTTTATAGAGAAGCCAGTTATTTGCTCAGGCCTAATTATAAACAGTACCAGTTGTTACCGTTTTTGTGTCCGCATGCGTTACAATTCTGGAGTTTTCTGTTGCATTAGGCTCGGTTTGGGATTTGAGAAGAGGTACTTGGAAATGAAACGCCAAATCTTGAAATTAACAAATCCAGAGTTTGGAAACCTAGGGAGTTGACAAATCCATCAGCATTTTGAAAACCCTTTTTCAGGATTTTGCCTGGAGTTGGCAGCTCCATGCCAACTACCAGCTCCCAAACATTTGCTGAGGTCCCATAGAGTGAGCCACTTTCAACATCCTCAGAAACTTTTTCCTTCATCCCCTTCTTTTTTCTTCTGCTTGTATCTCTCGGGGGTGGAGATGAAGGTCAGATCTTATGTGCTCTATCATTATGGTTCTGCTTCTTGGTACTCTGTTGCCTTGTTCAGCTCATCCTTGTGATGTCTCTATGCTCAACCTGTGCTTAGGTGCATACCAATGCTTCCGATATACCCCACCCCCCACCCTTTATCCCTGACATGCTATGGTAGTGAGGCATGGGGGTAGGAGCAGGCCGTTGAAGGGGAGAAACTGCAACATCTGGATCAGACCTATCTAGTCGGCAATTCATCCAGCAGCAGTCGACAAAGAAGCTCCAACAAGAATCAAGCATGGAGCAATTCTTAAATAGCACGGGCTCCCAGTGCGCTTCTTAATAAGCAAAAAAAAATAAAGATAGAAAAGAATGAAATGCACATGGTGGTGGTGGTAATTATTATGGTTATATCTGCACCTAGAAGATGTCCAAAAGCATCTGCTACGGCACTGCACGGTAGGGGGCAAAAAAAAAAAAAAAGAATAAGTAGATAATTATGTCATACCCAACCTAGGCGGTCGAGCCAGAGATCCTTCCTTCTCAAAACTGCACGGCTTTGAGATTGAGGCAATCAAACACCTTCTAAGTGTCGCACTTGGGATCAGGTATATCAGGTGCCATGCCATTGCGCCAATGCAAGGGATCCTACTTGAAGGACAATTTTGTACTCACCATATGGCCGAAGAATTGTCAGTTACTATTATTGAAGAATTAGTATTCCCCATTGTTGATTCATGTTTGCTACTGAAATTGTCATCCGTAAGACCATTAATATTTGTCCAGAAGAAACTCTCTTGGATGATATTAAGAGAGTTTTCCTCATTATCTTCCTCTCTTCCGGTACTAATGTTCCTGATTCAGAGTTTTTGCCCTTGTCGTTAGGAGGGTTTGGAGGCTCCCCCCGGCGTGGGTCCCGATTTGTTTAGGTTTAGGGTTGTCGCCCTTGCCTTATATAAATTCTTTCTTTTCTTTCTCTCTTGTATCGATCGGTAAGAGCAATAAAGTTTTTCCTTTGGGCGGCCGTGGTTTTTAACTCTCAGATTTGAGGGAAGGTTTTTCCACATAAATTTGTGTGTTCTTCCTGTGTTTTGTTTCCTTCAGTTGTTTCTTGCTCATGGTTCGCCTAACAACTTGTATCCGAGCCATGTTTAAATTTCTTTTCTTATGAGAAACACTCATCGGCAGTAGAACATGAATTTTTTTTGTTCTGTGGCCTTGAGTCGGAGTGGTCTGTGAGTACGTGAATATTGACCGTACTGCAATCTCACAAAAATAGAGAGAAATTCATCGAAAAAAAATAGAAGAGAGAAAAATAAAGATCGATCGGTTCGACGACAAGGATTTTGGTTTCTGGAAGATGCAGATTAAGGATCTCTTGTAGCAGAAGAAACTGTATCAGCCCCTATCAGGAAAGAAACCGAAAATGATGAGAGAAGATGAATGAGAGTTGTTGGATCGGCAAGCCCTAGTTGTGATTTCGCCTCACACTGTCTCGCAATATTGCGTTTAACATTATGAATGAGAGAATGACGTGGGTTTGATGGCAGCCCTATCAAACATGTACGAGAAGCCATCTGCCTCTAACAAAGTGTATTTGATGCGACGACTGTTCAATCTGAAGATGGTTGAGGGTGCTTCTGTGACCGATCATATCAATGAGTTCAACACCATCACGAGCTAGTTGAGTTCGGTGAGCATCGAATTTGATAATGAGATAAAAACCCTCATTCTACTCTCCTCTTTACCCGAGAGTTGGGGTGCAACGGTAACTGCGGTGAGCAATTCGTCTGGCCAGAAGAAGTTGAAACTTCTGGAAATCTGAGATATGATTCTTAGTGAGGATATTCAGAGAAAGGAGTCGAGAGAATCCTCAGGTGTTGCTTTGCATTTCGAAGGCAGAGGAAGAAACTTTCAACGGGGCCAGAGTTCAAAACGTGGCAAGTCAAGGTTGAAGGAAAGGAGTAAGTCGAGACCTCGTGTGTTGGAACTGCGATAAGAAGAGTCATCTAAAGCGGGACTGCAAAGCCCCTAAGAAGAAGAGAAACCAGGACAACAATCAGTCTGTGAATGTGATGGTTGAAGAAACTACATGTTTTAAGGATGCTCTGATCTTGAGCGTGGACAATCTGATTGAGTTATGGATCCTAGACTCAGGTGCCTCTTTCCACTCCACTCTGTGCAAAGAGCTTATACACAATTTTGTAGCCGAAAAGTTCGGTAAGGTGTATTTAGCTGATGATGAACAGTTATATCATGGGGAGGGGTGACATGCATATTAAGATTGCTAGTGGGTCAAAATGGACGCTGCATAATGTTCATTATATACCCGACCTAAAGAGAAATCTGATTTCAATAGGTCAGATAGATAGTGTCGGGTATAAAATGATATTTGGACATGATTCCTGAAAAATTGTGAAAGGAATCTTAGTTGTTGCATAGAAAAAAAAATGGGGACCCTGTACATTATTGATAGCAACCAAGATATTGTTGCTTTGATGAGTTCAAAAGCATATGCTAAGTTATGGCATTGTAGACTCGAGCACATGAACGAGAACGAGATGAAGGTGTTACCATCAAAGGGACTATTGCCAAATTTGAAGTCAGTACACACTAGTTTCTGTGAGGATTATGTGTTATGCAAACAAAAACAGGTCAGTTTCTCGAAAATTGGAAGAGAACCGAGGGCAGAGAAATTAGAGTTGGTGCACACTGATGTTTGGGAACTAACCCCTGTTTGTTCCCTTGGAGGCTCACGATACTATGTGATTTTCATTGATGATTCCACCAGAAAGGTATGGGTTTATTTTTTGAAGAATAAATCTGATGTTTTTGCCACTTTTAAGAAGTGGAAAATAGAGGTGGAAAATGAGATCGGGCTGAAAGTGAAGGGCCTACAATCTGACAATGAAGGAGAGTATGACACTGCAGAGTTTAAAGCATTTTTTGCAGAGAATAGAATTAAAATGAGTCAGACTGTTCTGAACCGACTACAACAAAATAGAGTTGCTGAGAGGATGAATAAAACTCCCAATGAGCGTACGAGGAGCATGAGACTGCACGCGGGTTTGCCCAAGGCATTCTGGGCAAATGCTATCAATACTGCAGCCTACCTGATCAACCGAGGTCTCTCAGTCCCATTGGATTTGAAACTGTCAGAAGAAGAATGGATGGGGAAGAAGGTAAATCTATCTCATTTAATAATTTTCGGTTGTGTTTATTATGTACACATTGATTCTGAGAATAGGGATAAGCTAGATGCTAAGGCCCGAAAATGTTATTTCATTGAATATGATTCTAATTACTTTGGTTATCATTTCTGAGATGAACAAAATCGGAAAGTAATAAGAACAAATAATGTAACGTTTAATGAGAATGTATTTTACAAAGATAGCTTCAGTGTAGAATAAAAGGGGACAGGAAAACAGGAAGATATGATGAGAGAGATTGACTTTAAGAAAATCTCAACAAATACCCCTATTGAAAACTCTGAGACAGTCGAGGTAGACTCTAACACAAAGCCAGCCAATCCTGCACCTGAGTTAAGGAGATCTGTTAGATTACTTAAACCTTTGACTCGATATTCCCTATCATTACACTATTTACTCTTGACTAACTCTGGTGAGCTAGAACATCTTTCTTAAGCAATGCAGGTAAAAGATTCGGTTAAGTGGGAGTTAGCAATGTAAGATGAAATCAAGTCTTTACAAAAGAATGAGACTTGTGTGCTAACCAAATTACCGAAGGGAAAGAAAGCATTGCTGAACAAATGGGTGTACAGAGTAAAAGATGAGTCCGATGACAGCAAGAGGTACAAGGCAAGATTGATAGTCAAAGGATTCTTGTAAAAGGAGGGGATTGACTACATTGAGATATTCTTTCCCGTGGTGAAGTTGATTACCATCGGGACAATTCTTGGTATTGTGGCTGTAGAAAACTTGTACCTAGAGCATTTGGATGTGAAAACTATTTTTCTCCATGGGAACTTGGAAGAAGAAATCTATATGGTGCAGCCGAAAGGGTTCAAGGCTCCAAAGAAAGAAGACTTGGTGTGCAAACTAACACTACAAGAAAAATGTTAATTAGCCACAGAAATTTGTGATGGATTTTTTCCGTTGCAAATTTGTGACAGATTAGCTAGAGAAAACTATATGTCGCTAACATTCGATTGATTTGTGAAATTAGTGATGAAAAAATTCTGTCATGAATCCGTCACTAATTAGCAACAGATTAGCGATGAAAAAACTTTCATCGCTAATCTGTCGCTACTTAACGAAGAATTAGCGACATCAGTTTTTCATTGCTAATTCTCAATACAAGAAAAACATTAATTAGTGACAAAAATTAATGATGGATAAATTCTGTTGCAAATTAGAAATGGAAAAATTACATCACTAATTTTTTATTTAAACCGACCTATCTCGGGCACGAAATTTTCCCTCTCTCCCCATGCAAAATTTAAACTGACCTCTCCGTTGTTCGATTTAAACCGACTTCTTCATGGAGGGCGATGAAGTTTGAACAACTTCTTCATGGAGGGGACAAAACAGTTCGCTGCAGCCGGGTTGACGCCATCACCGACGAGGTCATTGATGCTGCAGTGGTTCTTTCGGCAACCGTTTCTTCGACCATCATCTGTGAAGCATATCAAGGCATCCCTGGCCAAGTGGCAGAGGAAAGCGAAGGAGAAGCGGAAGGGCTGATACCGGAGGACGGTGATGAGGCAGAGTGACCGTTGGATAAAAGTTTCACAGTGAAGTACGAGCTCAAAAAGGAGGTCAGGAGGAGACATTTTGGTCACACCTGCTTTGCTAGGGCTCGAAAGGGCAAAATCAAAGGCCAACTCATCGCCGTGAAGATCATCTCAAAGGTAAAGGTATGCCTCCAATTTGGGGCTACTGAGATTTCCTTTAACACAGTGGCGGAGGAATGCAGGAGAGTGCGCCAGTTCAGAGGTGCACTCTTCTATGTTGTACAGAAGACCCTGTAGTGGCAGGCCAGGCCAGACAAGCGGGGAACCAAGTTGGGAGGGCGCCGGAGAACATGATGGTTCTGTGCAGAAGACCCCACAGTGGTGGGTTGAGCCGCTCGGGTCTAAGACCCTGTGCAACGTCTGTGGGGTGGGGTACAAGTCTGGCCTATTGCTGCCGAAATACTGCCCAGTAGGGAGCAATTTTTTTTTATTTTTTTAAAAAATTTAGCGACGAATAATGTCCATCACAAAACCAAATCTGTGCTTATTTAGCAACAGACTAGCGATGGATCATGTACATCGCTAATCTATTGCAAATTAGTGACAGAAGTAGTGACAAATAAGTTTTGTCACTAATTAGCGATCAGAAATTTGCGATGGATGTTATCCATCGCTAATCCATCGCCAATCTGTTGCTAAATAGTTTAGCAATGGATTAGTGATAAATATCATCTATCGCTAATCCACAGTTTTCTTATAGTGTAAAGAAGAGTGTTTATATTGCCTAAAACAAGCCCCTAGGCAATGGTATAAGAAGTTTGACACATTCATGTATAACTGTGGGTTCACCAGATCCGAGTTGGATCATTGTTGTTACTACAAGAACTTTGGTAAATCTTATATTATTTTGCTTTTGTATGTAGATGACATGCTTGTTGCAGGTTCTAGCATACAAAAAATCAATATACTTAAGCGACAATTGTCAAAAGAGTTTGAGATGAAGGACTTGGGCTCAGCAAACCAGATTCTTGGTATGCGGATCACTCGGGATAGAGAGAAGAAAACTTTAAACCTATCATTGAAAAAATACATTAAAAAGGTGTTGGAAAGGTTTAGAGTTTAAGATGCAAATCCTAGAAGCACCTCGCTGGGAAGTCACTTCAAACTCTTGAAGGAGCAGTCACCAAAGACAGACGAGGAGCGAGAGAAAATGACTAAGGCCCCATATGCCTCAGTCGTTGGCAGTCTCATGTATGCCATGGTGTGCACTAGATCGGACATTGCTCATGCAGTGGGAGTTGTGAGCCATTATATGGCTGATCCCGGACCAGAGCATTGGGAAGTTGTGAAGTGGCTATTGAGATATCTGAAGGAAACATCAGGTATGGCACTTTGTTTCAGTGGGAGAAGTGCAAACTTGTAAGGTTTTATAGATACAGACCTTGGTGGAGACGTAGATGGATGGAAGAGCACTTCCGGATATGTGTTTATACTTGGTAACACCGCGATCATCTGGATGTCAAGACTTCAGAAATGTGTTGCCCTCTCAACTACAGAAGCTGAATATATTGATATTTTCGAGGCCAAAAAGGAGATGGTATGGTTGAAGAATCTTCTGAAGGAGATTGGCAAGGAATAGGACATAAGTGTTCTCTTCAGTGACAATTAGAGTGCTTTGTGCCTTGTAAAGAATTCAGTATTTTATTCAAGGACAAAGCACATTCAATTGAAGTATCATTACATTCGAGAGATGATAAATGATAGGACATTGTTATTAGAGAAGATCCTTGGTGCCAAGAATCCAGCAGACATGTTGACAAAGGGTCTGACTACTGAAAATCTGAGGTTGTGCATTGCCTCAGTTGGACTCCTTTATTGAGCATGAGGGAAGGTTGTCATTCTAGAGATGTAGAGAAGAGATTAAGAAGACAAGATAGATGGAAGACTTTTTTGTATTAGTATCCAAGTGGGAGATTGATGAGTTGTGGAGTCTGATTCAGAGTTTTTGCCCTTAAGGTCCTTGCTGTTAGGAGGGTTCGGAGGCTCCCCCCCTTGCGCAAGTCCCTAGAAAATGTCCAAAATCATCTGCTACAAAACTGCATAGTAGGGGAAAAAAAAAGAATAAGTAGATAATTCTATCATACCTAACCTAGCGGTCGAGCCAGAGATCCTTGCTTCTCAAAACTGCACGACTTTGAGATTGAGGCACTCAAACGCCTTCTAAGTGTCGCACTTGGGATCAGGTATATTAGGTGCCATGCCATTGCGCCAATGCAAGGGATCCTACTTGAAGGACAATTTTATACTCACCATATGGCCAAAGGATTGCCAATTACTATTACTGAAGAATCAGTATGCCCCATTGTTGATTCATGTTTACTACTGAAGTTGCCATCTGTAAGACTATTAATATTTGCCCATAAGAAACTCCCTTTGATGATATTAAGAGAGTTTTCCTCACTATCTTTCTCTCTTCCAGTACTAATGCTCCTTGTGATGAGTTGTGGAGTCTGATTCAGAGTTTTTGCCCTTGCCGTTAGGGGAGTCCGGGGGCTCCCCCCGGGCGCGGGTCTCAATTTTTTTAGGTTTAGGGTTGTCGCCCTTGCCTTGTATAATTTCTTTATTTTCTTTCTCTCTTGTATTAGTCGGTAAGAGCAATAAAGTTTTTCCTCTGGGCGGTCGTGGTTTTTACTCTCTCTCGGATTTGAGGGGAGGTTTTTCCATGTAAATTTGTGTGTTCTTGCTGTGTTTTGTTTTCTTCAGTTGTTTCTTGCTCACGGTTCTCCTAACACTTTGCCTACAAAGTTTCTAGGCTTTCATGTTCTGCACTTAAATATAATGAAATGCATCTATTACCACATCAACTCCCATGGTCAATTATAGAATTCACTACAAGAAAACTGTCTATTAGCGATGGACACAACCATCGCTAAAGACGTTAACGATGGATTTTGCAATGGATTAGCGACGAATAACATCTGTCGTATAACCTTAGTCGCTAAATTGCGACAGAATTTATCTGTCACCAATCCGCCGTTAAGTAGCGACAGATCATGTCCGTTGTTAATTTGTTGCTAAATAGAGACTGATTTGGTTATGCGATGGAATGTAATCCATTGCTACTATTTAACAAGGGATGCGTATCCGTCGCTAATGTCTGTCACCAATTTGGTGACGGTCATTAGCGATGAATTAAATTCCGTCGCTAACCGACGACTGCTTCAAATTGGCGACGGAGTAGCAACAGATAATATTCGTCGCTAATTTTTTTTTGAAATGTTCTGAAACTCGAGAAAAATTTCTCATTATATAATTCATATAACCTACTTATAAAAAACATCATACACATAAAAAATACATATACAGGTGGAACAAATTTAACACAAGTTCTAAGTTAAGCAAACTTTAACAACCAAATACAGTCCTTGCCAAGTTATAATTAGTTACAAGTACGTCAAACAAATTAAACAAATGAATCTAATCCTCGTCAAGATTTTGGGCATCATCCTCTTCATTTTGTCGATCTGCCCCTCCGTTTATGCCTCCACCTGCTCCTCTACGCTGATCATCTCTAGCATTCTACAAGAGTAAAAAAAATGTTAGTATTTATAAACAAAATATAATGAAATAAATTATATGCAATGCACCTAATCTAATGCAACAAAGTAAATGGTTGAATGACACAGAGAATAGCAATAAACTAAAGGACATTAACAGAATTCAAATATGTGCTCTAAGTTTGTCAAAGAATTTCACAGTGATTCACGCATGCATATATAGTTTATAAGGTTGCCAAATAAATGTGTTATGTATCACAATCATACATATATGTGTTATAAGACAGTAAAAAAACTTTCATAGTGACAAAATCATGCTTATATGTGTTCTAATGTTGTCAACAAACTTTCATAGTGATTCAATCATGCTCATATGTGTTCTGCAGCAGTGAAAAAACTTTTATTTCGATTCAATCATGGATAAATGTGTTCTAAGGAAAATTTTATAGTAATTCAATCATGCATATGTGTGTTCTATGACAGTAAAACAATTTCATAGTGATGAAAGCATGCTTGTATGTGTTCTAAGGTTGTCAAAAAACTTTCATAGTGATTCAATCATGCATATATGTGTTCTAAGGTTGCCAAAAAACTTTCATATTGATTCAATCATGCATATATGTGTTCTAAGGGTGTCAAACAACTTTCATATCGATTTAATCATGCATATATGTATTCTAAGGTTGTCAAAAAACTTTCATATATGCTAATACCATGCTCATATGTATTATAAGGCAGTCAAAAAACTTTCATAGTGATTCAATCATACTCATAATTGTTCTAAGGCAGTAAAAAAACTTTATATGTGATTCAATCATGCGTATCATGTTCTAAGGTAGTAAAAAAACCTTATATTGATTCAATCATGCTCATATGTGTTCTAAGACAGTCAAAAAACTTTATATGTGATTCAATCATGTGTATCATGTTCTAAAGCAATAAAAAAAAAATTATAGTGATTCAATTATGCACATGTGTTATAAGGCATTAAAAAACTATCATATATGCTAATATCAGACTCATACGTGTTCTAAGGTTGTCATAGTGATGAAAGCATGCTTGTATATGTTCTAAGGTTGTAAAAAAACTTTTATAATGATTAAATCATGCACATATGTGTTATAAGGTACTAAGAAAATTTTATAGTGATGAATTCATGCATATATGTGTTGTAAGGTTGTAAAAAAAAAATCATAGTGATTCAATCATGCGTATATGTGTCATAAGGGTGTCATAAAAATTGTATAGTGAATCAATCATGCATATATGTGTTATAAGGTGTCAAAAAAATTCATAGTTTGGTAATCATGCATATGTGTATTCACTCATGTATATACTAGCTTGAAATCTAACGACATGAAACAAATGACATGAATCTTTATACCTGACGGGCACCGGAGCTCATGTTGAATGTAAACAAAGTTCTCTTGTCCTGAAAAAAATTGCACAACTCATTATGAACAATGTTGGGAATGACTTCATTTAAAAAGTACTGTATTTTGTCCTCAAGACGCTGACAGACACCATTCAAAGACATAGCAGGGTCAATCAGACGTTAAGAGTTGATGCTGACGAGATAACTCTCAGAGCCGTGGCTGCAGGAGGCAACGACTGGTGTGGTGTTGATCATATTACTCCCAAACTCGAACACACAACCCTTTTTGGGTTCACCAGTTGCAGTCACTCATGTTGTAGGATCAAAAGGCGGATGCTGAGTGGAGTCATCGCCATATCGCTGTATCATTTGCTGCTCGTATGACTCCTACAAAGTAATGATTAGAATATGAATTAATAATTTAGAATTACGATGTTTATGATAACATAATTTAAAGTAACTTGTATATTACAATGTTTATTAATATAATAAATACATACCAATGTCGCTCTCGCCTTCTCTGATATAAAATCTCCCGTGCTCTTACGTTTATGTGTTTCAACAAACACATCATTGTAAGGCACAATATCTCCTTTTTCTGCTTCCTGTAATGTTAAATGATAAAAAAATTCATTAATAAGTATGCAGAAATACTTATAAATTTGATAATATATATATATATATTGATGAGTTACCATTTTCTTCTAGTGACTCTCAAAAGTCCTAGATCCACCTGTGTGTAGATTGACATTGGGCATCTTCGCTCAGTTTTGTGCAGCCTTTACTGAGCGATTTCAAAATTCATTGCTTGCCCACTTGTCGTACATGCCCTCCCAATAATCTCTCCTGATAGTAGAAGACCCATGGCCCTTCCACTACAGTAAATCATCTATCCCACCAGCTATTTTTTTTGCTGCAGTCTTCATATTGTGCAGCATGTCGGTAAATCAATTGGCAGCCACCTTCTGCCACACTATCCTTGCGTCTTTCTCCTCGTTTGCAGTCACAAAGTGATGGGAAGCCTACAAATACTTTCAGAAAGTTAGCACACATAAATATGAAACACATTAGTTTTGATAAATGATTGCATATCATGAAAGAGGACATTAATCTGTCCAACACCTCCGTCGGGTACTCTTTCCATTGCGCCACCGGTCTTGAAAGATGTTGCAGTAGTGACTTCCTAATTTCTCGTATTACTTCTTGTTGCTCAAAGCTTGCACTGCACATGAATTGATCCACATTAATAATTGATTGTCGATATACACTATTTATAAGATAAGTATTTGACAAGTGACAATGAAATACTTATGGTCGACTATTGATATACACTATTTGAATTAGTCATCGTGTGTCACACTGAGAAGACCCTACATCTGGTGTTGTCTCGTGATGTGTATACGTAGCTGGTGCATGTGGGTCATGTGTAGGCGAAACATCACCTACAGAACAATGAGTTAGAAATTCACATAATGCACATTTAAACTAATCAAGTATATAATTATTTAAATGATATACCTATCGAAGCAGCCCGTGAAGATGAAGGCTCTGACTGGCTACCACTGGGTGCTCGACAATTGTGACATCCACGAACCATATTCTAACAAATAAAAAATATCATATAATACATTCAAACATTGCAATACCTTCAAATCATTTAATACATTTTAATATATTTCAATACATTCAAATCATTCACATCAAATATTACAATACATTAAAACATAAGATATAAAATCACTTGCTAATCATGGATAACTTATCCTTAACTTGCAATACAATTGGATCAGTTACACAACTCTATATCTACATGGATACATAATCAAATCGAAAAAAACTTCATACAAGACATTCAAATATTGTAATACATTCAAATAATTATAACACGTTACAATACATTCAAATCATAACTCTATACCTATCAAAGATACATAATCAAATCGAAAATAAATTCATGCAATACATTCAAACATTGCAATACCTTCAAATCATTACAATACATTTCAATACATTCAAATCATTCAGATTAAATACAGGTATGTATTACAAGATATATTTCACTAGCTCGATAATGCTTCCTCATCACTTGTTTGACTTTCATATTTTTCTTCTTTCTTCTTTTCCTCTTTGTCATCATCTTCTTCTTCTTCATTTAGTGCTCATCCACTTGGTATACATTTGGATCACATTCTTCCATACATGAGCCATCGGACAATGGAGATATGACATGCATACCATGTGCAACATCATGATCATAAGAGAAGTCATACATATCATCTGATTGATAATAATCACCCTTTTCAGCAATCTTGTCTTCTTGTAACTGATCATACTTGGGGTATAGTTTAGACTTCACCTTACAAACTGCTCATCATTCATTTCTATCTGACTTCCTTGTACTCGGATATGAAGTATAGTAAACTTGTTGAGCTTGCGAGGCTAATATGAATGGTTCATATGTTCCAAACCTTGATTTATGATTCACCTCTACAATGCCTGAGGCTTTGTCAACTCTTATTGTTGTGGAATCAACCCAATGACACTTGAATAAAGTTATACTATTATTTGTGCATAAGTAAGTCAACTTCATTATTTCTTCTATAACACCATAGTAGTCATGTTCATTTTCACCATAGCTGCTACCCTTGATGCACACGCCACTATTCATCGTTGACTTGTTGACACTGTAGTCTTTTGTATGGAATCGATAACCATTTATGATGTACCCGTTGTAACATTGCACAACTTTGGTCGGACCATTTTGTAAATCATATATTCCTTGATCTTTAACATCACCATGGCGGACCTACAAGCATAAACAATGTATGTGATCACGACCAATTAAGTATCTTATTGTTGTTTACAAGGATAAAATGTATATAATCATCCTTACCAACTCTTTTAACCATGCCATAAACTTATTTTCACATTCTTTTTGTACTTCTGCATCAGTGACATATGAAAGTTTTCTTCGCAACTCCAGATCAAATCGTCTGCATTTAACGAAAACTTAATTTACTGAACTATGTACGCACGTATAGAACTTAGTGTTACATATTAAGTATACTTCCTAAATGTATGGGTCGATTGCTGAGCAATTAAAAAGGATATAGATTTGTGCTGCATCTTGCTCTCGATCTTCCAAGAGTCTTGACTGGCAACTGCCAAATGCATGCCCAAGTGGTTGAAATATAGATAATTTGTCAGTTATAGTTAATTGTTCTTCATCATCATTACGAGATGGGCATGTGTAACCTGTTGAAATATGATGTTCAAAGTACATAGATGAGAAATTTGAAATCTCTTCTAAAGTGTACGCCTCACAAATAGAGCCCTCTACTCTTGCTTTATTCCAAACCTTTTTTTTTAGGTCAAACATGCATTTATCAACAATATACATCTCAGATTATAATCAATTTCTCAATAGCATTGAAAAGAAAATTTTAAAAAAACATATACCTTTCAAATGGGTACATCCACCGATATTGCATAGGTCCACCAACCCTAAGTTAATATGGCAAATGTATGATCACATGTTCCATGACATCAAAAAATGCTGGTGAAAAAATCTTCTCTAGCTGACAAATAGTAGTGACGACAGAATCCTCGAGATTCTTTACTTTAGATACTACGACTTCTGATGTGCACAATGTTCTAAAAAATCTACTCAACTCGGACAATACCCCCTATATAGGTTTGTCTAATATATCATGGAATGCTAAGGGTATCAACCGTTGCATAATGACATGACAATCATGACTCTTTAACCCATATAATTGTCCCTCGTCTATCTTCACAAGCCGAGCAATGTTAGAAACGTATCCATCTGAAAATCTCAATTGTCTCAACCATTGACATACCAGCTTTACTTGATCTGGTCTAAGCACGTACATTGCCTTTGGTTTCAGTACTTTGCCATTGTACTCTTTGAGTTTCAACTCTGGTCTTTTACATATTACTTTTAAATCCATACGGGTCTTCATATTATCCTTCATTTTCCCTTTCACATTCATTACCGTATTAAACATATTATCAAACATATTTTTCTTCACATGCATGACATCCAAATTATGTCGTATTAATAAGGTCGGCCAATATGGTAGTTTCTAAAATATAGATTTCTTTGTCCAATTGTGATCCTTCCCAAATCCAAAGAAGGTCGTTGGCCTACGAGCATATGCAATTCCACAGAGAAAGTATCACAATCTTCTTAAAATCTCTATACCAGACAACCTTGCGGGTGGACCTTCCATTTCAGTTGTGCCTGCTCGAAACACATTCTTTTATCGTCAAAACGGATGATCGCTAGATAGAAGTTGACGGTGACAATCAAACCAACATGACTTCCTTCCATGAGTTAATCTAAACGATTTTGTATCCTCCATGCAGTACAGACATACCAACCTCCCATGTGTGCTCCAACCAGATAACATACCATATGCAAGGAAGTCACTTATTGTCCATAGAACAATAACCTTCATATTGAAGTTTTGTTTTTTGTGGGCATCATACGTGAGAACACCGTCATCCCACAGTATTTTTAGTTCATCAATTAATGACCTTAAATATATATCAAGATTTTGGCCCGGAGAAGTCGGACCAGGGATTAATAGAAACAAAAAAAGATTTTGATGCTTCATACACAAGCTTGGAGGAAGGTTGTATGGGGTGACAAATATCGGCCAACACGAGTATGGGGTTGATCTACCCCCAAATAGATTAAATTCATCTGTAAATAAACCTAGCCTAACATTTCTCACTTCCAAAGTGAAGTTCGGATGAGTACGATCAAAGTGCCTCCAAGCTTTTGCGTCAACAGGATATGTGATTTTGTCTTCATCATGTCAAACTTTATTTGCATGACATATCATTTGTTTAGCTATCGTCAAAGACATATAAAGTTGTTACAATCTAGGGGTGAGAGGAAAGTAGCGAAGTGACTTATATGACACTTCTTTTGACCTTGTGCTACCATTTTCCCTTGTCTTTGGCTTAAACTGAGGATGTCCACATGATGGACATGATCTGCTATTTTCTTGATCTTTGAAATACAACATGCAGTGATTGTGACAAACATCTATCTTTTGATACCCCATACCTCGAGCATTGACCATAACCTTTGCACGGTAGAGATTTTGTGACAATTTCTCATCTTTGGGCAACATACTCTTCACAATAGAGCACAGACGGTCAAAATATGATTGACTCAAATTATACTCTGACTTCAAATTCAGTAGTTAAAGAACTACAAACAAGATAGTGCAACTCTCGCAATTATTTCACAGTGGCTCATCAGCATCTCTAAGTAAGTCATAAAATCTACTAGCTGCATCGTTTGTTGCTTCTTCCTCTATCCTAGTTGGTGCATCACTATGTTCCATAGCGAAACCCATGTCTAGTCCTACGACATCAAATATCAAATCCACACATGGATTATCGTGCACCACATCCACCTGTGCATCAAAATTATTCCAAAAATTTTCACCATGAAGCGTCAAATTCTGATAACCACTAACAAAACCCTTCCTGTATAGGTAATGTCTAACACCATGAGGTTCTGCAAATCGATTGTTCTTACACATTGTGCAGAGGCATCTGATCCGACCGGTGAGATCCACTGTACTGACACTTGCCGTTGCAAGTTCAATAAAACTGTCAACACCATTCATATATTCATGCGACATCTTATTGTCAACTATCCTACGGTACATCCATTCACAGTTTGCAGTCATTTTGTCCTATAATATTACATATATTATCATCACCAGTTAAAAGAGAATCTTAATAATCCTATGATGAAAAAAATATCTAATTTATCTATTAATTCTTGTTTGGTGATTGTTTGTGAGCAATTTTTATTTCAATTAATGCATAAATTTTTTTGTGTAACACCATCACATCATATTTATACACATAACAAGGATATTTAGAAATATGAAATCATATTTCATAAAATGATACATTTATTTGAAGCATGTTTTCAGGATACAATTTTACATGGAAGGCATAATCAAATGAAAAATAACTTCGTGCAAGCATGGATACAGACACATCAAACATTGCAATACATTCAAATCATTCATATCAAAACATATGTCAAATATGTACTTGCAACAAACACACTCCAATATCCCGCTAACTACTATCATGCTTAGCATGAAATCCATACTCCAAAAATAAGAACACTTCTATTCTCATACATTAAAATCATGCTCAGCATGATCTCCAAACTCCATCAAAGTAGTCCTAGTTATCCACAACTAAGTGAGTGTGTGAACAGAAAAGTGTTGCATCCAATAAATTAAATAACATGTGATGCACTTGCATCACTTACTCACCATGAGTATTTACCCGATTTGAATTGCTTTTGTCTTTCCATTTTCTTTATTTTTTTTTGCATTGTATTTTTAGCCACATGCGATGCTTAGCACTAAGCATCACGCAATTAGCTCAGTAACGTACCTGCAAAGCAAAAATATACAGTACAATACAGGGGGGGATGGCAACTAAGACAATGGGCAAACCCTTATCTGTCGTAAAGAAGGGGCCGGGGTAAAACCCCAGACTGTCGAAGACCGAGGAGGCTGCAGGGGGCGGTTCGTACCCAGTCACCAAATAACTAGCGGCAGGGGACGAAGCCCATGCCTGCCTATCATAGGGGGGAAAAGTCAGGGGGCAAAAGCCCCTACCGACATGGGACAAACTGCCGGAGGCAACCAGAAAGAGACAGGCGGTAGGGGGGTCGCCCCTTTCGGCTTGCCCAAAAAGAAAAGAACGAAGAGGGAGAAGATAGTGAGGGGAAGGGTTACCTGCTAGGTCGCTGGAGACGGGGTAAGGCGTCGGGGATGTCTGGACGGGGGTGTCGACTTAGGTCGGGTGCACGGCGGAAGGGGGTCGGCAAGGCTGCCGAAGAGGGAGGGGGTAACAGTGAGGGAGGTAGGAGGGTAGGCGACGATGTTGCCAGAGCTCGCAGGGGAAAGGCTGCGGGGGAGGAGGGCGAGCGACAGAGAGGGTTTTCTCGGGGTTGCCAGCATCGGGCGCTGAAACACGAGCAGAAGGGAGGGAGGAGAGCTGCAGCGGGTGTGGCTGCCAGAGTCATGGGGCGACGGGAGGCGGGCCGGGGGGCGATGGGAGGCGAAGACGAAAAAAAAAAGAGAAAGAATGGGGTTCAAATTAGGGATTTACATAGAAATTAGCGACGAATTTGCGACGGCCAGATTCCATCGCTAAGTCGTCGCTAATTGGCGATTAGGTATCGACGAAATAATTCTGCCGCTGATCCGTCGCTACGTTGCGACAGATATAGAGATGAAATAAATTCCATCGCTCCTAGATGATGCCAAAATCACTACAATAAAAGTGCTACTTAGCGACGAAAAAAATTCATCGCAAATTGGCGACAGATTAGCGAGAGAAAGATATTCATCGCTAAAATATCATTTATTTGCGATTTTAGCGATGAAAAATATTTTTTCGATAATCCGTCGCTAATTAGCAATGGATTACCGACAGAATATTTTTTGTCGCTAAAATAGCAAATAAACGATATTTTAGCGATGAATATCTTTCTCTCGCTAATTTGTAGCCAATTTACAACAAATTTTTTCCGTCACAAATTTTAGTCGCTAAGTAGCGCTTTTCTTGTAGTGATTTTGGCATCATCTAGGATATATAATTACTCCCATTAAATCCAAGAATTTCATTTCTAAACCTCATGTTATCGTAATTTTGGGTTTCATATTAGTAGCCACAATGTTGATAACTAATTAATCTATAAAGTTATAACTAGCAATGGAAAGTATCATACTCCAACATTCTAAGGAATCGTGGACATGTTTCCCGACCTATGATGACTTTATAAAGTTGCTTGTTTCATTTTCTCAAGGAGTAGGGAATTATTCAGTATACGATATTGAAACTTCATTTTTCATAATGCAATCAATGGATCCATGTGATCATGTAACTACCTCTACGAACTTGAAACCAAGTGGCTGTGGGAAAGGTAGACGCAAACACATCGCATCATCCCTCCACATTACTGTATTGGTTACTTGGGGTGTACTTATTATTATCATTTTTTTATGACGAACGAAAACCCTCATCAAGAACCATGCCACTTAATGGGCCTGCCTCCTTGCGAGGCAAAATACCAAGTCGAGAATATGACCACCCAATCTTATGTACCCCAACCGTGATGCAGCAATGACTGCCCCGTATGCCAGTGGGATTTGATCCTAGGCTTTCAGCTTGACACAGGACCTCACAGACCACATGGGTAACCAATGCAGTGGTACTTGGGTTTGATTGATGCATGTGGCATTGAAGAAAGAATATTTCTTGCAACAGAATAAAAGAATAATGGAGGTAAAGCAGAGTGAATCCATATATGAGGAGTGTCGGCACAAAAAAGCAAAACTGCAGGCAAATTATGGCATGTGATGCATGTCCAATCAGTTCCAAGGTACCTTGGATACCATCAATCATCAAAATGAGTGGCTCCCAAAACCTTACAGGTGAATGCCCCTCGTATGGATGGTCCCAACGTGTTTGTTTTGTTCCCAACACTTGCGGATTAACTGCAGTGCTGTCCATAAAATAAATAGGTAGGATGCGGCTTTCATGTAATAGAGTTTGGGGGTGTATCTATATACTGTTCATATTTGATGATGGATTGTATCCAAGGTTCCTTGGGTAGTTATTTTTTGTATAAGGTCCTTAAACTTGATCTCTTCTGGCAGCAAAGCATTCATAGGGAATTAAACAAAATTTTATGGAGCAATGATCAGGTGAGTACCCCTGACAGTAATACCGTCAAAGGTTTGTTTGATGACGTTCACACATCTGATTTGATCAGATATATAAAACTTTCTTAATGCTATAAACAAAAGGTGAAGTAGGAATTTGGGTGATGAGTTACGCTGCATGGATACTCCATTTCGACTATAGCTCCATGTTCTCTTATATACAGTTCATATTGGAAACTTCCTAAAAATTGTCGTATCCATGTGAGATAGGTGATGAGTGATTCCTGTACAGGATTATATAGATAAATCCAACAGAATTGAATGAATGGCAAAATTCCAACAGAGCAAGATGTCAGACCTAATAGGCCACATTATCTCACATGTTGAATCTGGTTTACCATTTGATACATGCCAATTCATCTCTCCTATCCACTCTAGGTCCGCATCAGGCAATTCTGCTGTCTCAAATGTTGAATCTGGTTCACCAGGCAAAATCTAACCACGATGTCTAGTATGCTTTATTTACCATTTTCACGTGTTAAAGTTCACTCAGAGAATGTTTTATACCAATTAATTCTAAACTACCCTTGTTTTCATCAATTGTGAGCCCTTGATTTTTTACCCTCTCAAAAATGAATCTTATGGTGTATTAGACATGATAAAACCTTCGAACATATTAAATAAACCATGACAAAGACATCTGAATGCACTACAAGGATGAGGGCCAATAAGGGTGACTCTTTAACGACATAACAAAATCTTGCTGCTATTGATCGAGCCGTGAATGTCGTTGTTGTTGCTTAATCAATAATGGCGAGCTGGATCGGGTCATGAATGTCTTGCCCCTGATATAACTCTTGTTGTTAAAAACATATCTATAACGGTGACTCCTGGATCTCATCTTTAAAGATATGTTTATAATGGTGAGATTATGTGGCCATTAAATATTGTTGTTAAAACACTTTGACAGCTATATTTAACAGCCAAAAGATCTCGTTGTTATAGATCAATAATGGCAAGATTCATATCTTGCCATTATAGGTTTTACTGTATACCAACGACAGTTGATGTCGCCATTAAAGATATGTTTATAAAGGCAAGATTATCTAGTCATTGAATCTCACCATTATAGGGTTTTACTCAACAATGACGACATAAATATGGCCACGGTGACAGTTATGTCACCATTATAGAGTCTTTTTTTAAAAAGGTCCCAATGGTAGTGTTTTATTTCTCTCTCTCTCTCTCTCTCTCTCTCTCTCTCTCTCTCTCTCTCTCTCTCTCTCCGAAGCAACACCAGACCAAGGCCGGACCGCCTCCTGACCATTGGATCACCTCGATCAGCTTCTTCTTCTCTCTCCCGTCATTGGATCTATATGCATCTCTCTCTTTAACTCGCACTCTCTCACATTCAATCTCTTTATCTCTCACTCTCACTCTCATTCATCCTGGTTTTTAAAGTGAGTTTTGGGCATCATCGTTTTCTTTTTTTATAATCCAAGGGGAAAACCCATATCACCGACTGCATATTGGACCTCTTGAATTTAATCTTAATCTTTTTGAACCTCTTGATCATCTTGTTCAACGAATTGATCCTTGAGGGACACTGGTATGACCTTTTGGTCAGGTCTTGATTTGCCTTCTTCCAAAAGAGTCATTGAAACTTTGTGTAGTTGAATGTGGAATGAAAAGATACCTAATTTGTTGGAGCCTTTGTGGGCTAGTTGATTAACTAGCTTGCTTAGGTTGTGAATGTTTGTTGGAAAATAATGTTCATCTTAAGAGATAGAGGTATAGTATCATAATCTTTTGTTTTTTATCTATGTACTGTTAACAAATACTCTCGGTCATCATTTTCCATCAGCAAGCACCTTTTCTTGAGATAATCTTTTGATCACGCCTAAGTTTTGGAGAATTCGACTATTATTATGAGTTTTGAGAAAAGTCACTAGAACTAGCTCCTCTTCTAATACTTGAATGTTATTATGGATGTTATTGTTGTTCTTTGATTAGACTATGTTTTTTTTTATCTATTTGAACATTGAAAGTTTCCTCTTATTAATTGCATATTTAAGATTTAGTGTATTGTTTTGAGTTTTATTATGTTAATGTGCTTTAACCATAATATCATGGTTTTCTTTCATATCTATGGAAAGTTGTTTTGGTGGGTGTTGCCTATATCTAGGGATCTTGGTTTCTATAACCTTGTCTGCTAGTACATGAGTCAGCAATAGCATTAGCTGGATGCTATTTTTAAGGTGATTTAGCAAAAACCCACTTAATGTGAAAACTGGGATAAGTTGGGATGTTGCATTATGGAGCATAACATAATATCACAGTGGTCTAGATAAATGAGTGTGAGACTGATTAGTTGGCCCGCTTTTAGTTTATAATCCCTTGCCTTTTGAAATTTGTATAGAATTGCATGTGACATAAAAGTATGTTCATTGTTGTCTTCCATGTTGATGACTAGCTGGATTTTACTAATGTAATTGACATTGATGAGGTTTTTGTTCTTCATGATCTCTTATATGTTTTGTTTGTGTTATCCAGACGCCCAAATGAAGCATTGTTGTTGATTAATTAGGACTTTTTGTTATATTATATATATATATATACACACACACACTTTAGTAGTATGTGTTTATGTGCATTTTTTTAACTAATATTTTTTACTCCTGAAATTCTATATTATTAAGCTAAAAATCATAGGTGCAAGTTATATTAATTAATTTGACTTTAAAATGCGTTAAATTTAAAAATATGATTTTTTGAGTCATGAAATTTTAGTGTATTGTGGGTCGTTCATTTTTTAATCCCTTCACACATGCGCACGTGAAGACATGTAGAAAGAGAAGATGCAATTCAATTTTAAATTATATTCAACTAAAATATCCTAGTTATTTTAAAAAAAAATGGTTTTTGAAAGAAAGAATTAATGTTTAAGTTTTCATTAAATAAAATTCTTTTTGGCACCCAAAACTAATTAACCAAGAAACTTCAGGTTTTCAATCTTTGATTTGTAAAAAACGTGATGACAATTTGAATCACAATTGCATCTTTTTGTTTTCACTATAACAAAATATCACTACATTTAAAAAAAAAAGATGCAATTTTATAGTGAACATTTTTTTTTGACAGAGAACACGGGGGTTATACAGAACCCTACTAGTTATACAACTAATACCATTGGGATTCAAACTTGCAAGTTATACAACTAATATACAAGGTGACATGCACTAACTGCTCCTGCCAGACAAGCGAAGACCCCATTGGTTATTGTGAAACATTTTCATAATACATATCAACTCATTGAAAAAGTTGCATTACTAACCTAATAAATTCACCAATTAGGGGTGGCAAAATCTGACACGACCCACCAACTCGACCCGCCAACCCGCTTCTTAGGCAGGTTTGGGTTTGGCTTAAATGGGTTCGTGTCATAAACAGGTCGACCCGCCTAACCCGTTTATTAAACGGGTCGGGTTCGTGTTAGGGGTATGCCAACCCGCCAACCCGGCTGACCCGTTTAATAAACGGGTTAGGCGGGCGGGTCAACTCGCAACCCGTTTATATATACGTTTCAAGGAAGATATCCGAAGACTCACTAAATTACATAAGTACCCTAGGCTAGGATCAACATCTTTTGACTGATAGAACGTTTGACAGGGGATGGATGATGATAGTTTGGGATTTAAATTTTGTTTGTGACAGTAATACCATTGTTTGATGCAAGGAAGACAGGCTTTTTAGATTGGAAAGTTGGAGGCAAAAGACTGAAGCACGAGGTTGTTCTTGTCATTGAGGTTGAGTGCAATGCCATCATTGCCTGAATCTTTGATTCTTTCTTTTCCTTTAGTCTCTGGCAACAATAATAAACTCAGACGGCTTTGAGCATTTATGGTGACCATCTCTTGCATCATCAACCTATCTTGGTCACTATTTATTTTATTTTTTTATCTAAATGCTACTAACTTTTGCAGTGACGGAAAGGACCTACAATGTTTCATCATTACCAAAGCATTTTAACAGGAACCATTTCTCTATCTTGAAAGAAGATAGAACAGAATACAAATGGAGGTGTAATCAGGTCGTGTCGACCAGACCCGTTTATTAAACGGGTTAACCGTGTCGTGTCGAGTCACCCATTTAATAAATGGGTTGGGTTCGTGTTTGCCACAGCCGACCCATTTAATAAACGGGTCGGGTTTGTGTTGAGGCATGTTGACCCACCAACCCGCCGACACGACCTGCCAGCCCGCCAACCTAACCCGATTGCCACCCTTATCACCAATAAAAGGAACTTTTTATATTTTTATATTTTCCTTGTTATTATGTATATCAGTATGTGTTTTTGTAGTAGGAACGTAAGAGTGTATCATTTTGCATATATAGAGTTTTTGTGTGTATCTGTTTGCATATGTAGGGTTTTTGCTTAGTTGGTTATGCTCACGATTCAAACCCCAGTGGTACATTGAATAATAACTAGTGGGGGTCTACCTAACCCCAACTTCGATAGATCTTTACCCAATTTTAAAACGAAAAGCATGTTTGGATCGGTGGTCAACATGTATGGCATTCAAACACACCCTAAGTTCAGCAGGTCCACAAAATTTCCCTTCTTGCTAACATGTTGTTGAACCCTTGAATCCAAATTGTTAAATCTACCCAGGTAGGGCTTTAGGGCATTATATATATATATATATATATATATATATATATATATATATATATGAATGCATTGACAATTGCATGCTTTCTTGTTTATAATATATATATATATATATATATATATATATATATATATATATATTGGGACTGTTCTTACATATTTGATCTTTATAGTCAATATAGTTAGCATAATATTGGTATAATGAAGTGCTTCACTACAAGGTGATCTTCTTAGTCCTTCATTTCAATCAATTTTCATTAATTTCTAATAATGAAAGTCATGACTTTTTTAAACTCATGATTGTCCTTTATTTCAATGAATTTTTATTAACTTCCAATAATTAAAGTCATATAGATCATATTTATGTGAATGTTAGAAACTTAGAATTTTAGGAGCATTTTTTTGAATTTTAAAAATTTTTGTTTCTTTTTGTAAATGCCACTGATCAAAGATTCTCTTATTGAATATAGTGGGGTAGCCATCTATGAATATGGATCAATCATGGATATGCATTCATGACAGAAGTTTTAAACATTATACATCTAGAATTGATCGATTCATTGAAGTGTCACATGCTCATGTCAATTCCACTGGTAGAATGTGATGCCCATGTCGGGACTGCAAGAATAAAAAATATAAAGTTCTATCACTGATCAAACTACACTTGATTGGATGTGGTTCTACCACAAAATATATTCAGTCACATGTGAGTGTTTATCAAACTCATATAGATGCGGTGCATATACATCATGATGAGAGTGAGGACATAACAGAGGTTCATGATCGGATCAAAGAAATATTGAACAATGTTATTATGGGGACAACATTGGATCCAACCTAGATGATGATGGTGAACACAGGCCCCTTCAAGACTTAATGGGTGATGCCTAGAGTGATCTATATCCAGGTTGTACAAAGTTAACAAAACTAGTTTTCATTCTCAAATTATTACATACCAAATCAATGAACAATTAGAGTAACAAATCGTTCAATATGTTGATTGGTTTGTTGAAGGAAGCGTTGTCTGAGTAAAAAAGATTGTCAAACTCTTACTACGAGACAAATAAATTTGTAAATCATACTGGCTTTGATTACGTGAAGATAGATGCATGCGTAAATAACTGCGTGTTTTTCTAGGAGAAGCATAAGAAGAAAGAAGCATAAGCAAAGTGCAATGCTTTAAGATAATAAGTACACAAAGGCAAAGAAATGAAAGTTCCTTAAAAGGTGTTACGATATTTTCCCATAAAGCCGAGGTTGCAACGCTTGTTCATGATAATAGAAACAGCATTAAATGTGACAAAAGACCCAATGTGCAAGCTATAAGAATATATTAATTCATCTATCAGATTCTGCAGTGTAGAAGGAGTTTGATAGAGAATATATATCATTCGTGGTGAAACTTCGCAATGTTTATCTCGGCTTGGCAAGCGATGGTTTAATCTATTCAGAAATATGAGCTTGTCATATATGTGGCCTGTAATATTATTATCGTATAATTTTTCTTCATGGATGTGTATAAAAGATCCTTTCATATAGCTTTTTGTATTCATCTTGGGACCAAAGGCACTTAGAAATAAAATAGATGTTTATATGTAGTCATTAATCAAAGATTTGCAAGAGTTATGAGATGAAGGCATTTACGATGCATCAACTAAAGAGATATTTTAGATGTGAGTGGTGGTAATGTGGACTATCAATCATTTTTTAGCATATGACAACTTATAAGGGTAGTCTATAAAGAAGAAGCTTGCATGTCCAATTTGCAATGTCGATACAGAGTTTGAAAGTTTGAAGTTTGACAAGAAGATGTGTTACATGACACACCATCGATTCTTACCAAAAGATCACCTATAGCATTGTCAAAAGAAGGAATTTGATGGTAAAGTGAAGTTTAGAGTTCCACCAAATGAATTATCTAGAGGTGAACTAAAGGTATAATTAAGTAACGCTATTGTTGATTTTAGAAAAGTATGAGTTAGGAAAAGAAAAGAATACGCTGACAACAAACAATATCTAAATTGGATAAAAAATATATATTTTTTTTACTACTATATTGGTCATCACTAAATCTAAGACACAACTTAAATGTGATACATGTTGAAAAGAACATATGTGATAATATCTTATATACATTGTTCGATGTGAAGGAGAAAACAAAGGATAAAGAAAATGCATAGAAAGATTTAAGACTCAGAAAGATACGTTGTCACCTGCACTTAGACAGAAGCGGTACAACACTGAAGAAACCACATGCATTGTACACATTTTTGAGTATGCACAAGGAGTTTCTTAATTGGTTGAAGGATGTGAAGTTTCCTGACAGCTACACATCTAACATTGGGCGATGTGTAAACATAAACGATGCTAAATTTTTGGGAATGAAGAGTCATGATAGCCATATCTTCTTCCAGCACCTACTTCCTATCACAGTTCATGGATATATAAAGAAAAGTAGCATGCCTTTAATCTTTTTAAGTGATATGTTTAGAATGTTGTGTGCAAGGACGTTGAGAAGCGATGCTTTAACAAAGATGAAAAATATTTTTGTAATCTTATTCACTTTGGAAAAGATATTTTCACCCACATTTTTTACCATCATGGTGCACCTAGCCATTCATCTATCACATGAGGTTGAACTTGATGGACTAATATAATATCATTGGATGTATCAGATTGAGAGATTATTTGGTAGATTAAAGTGAACTGTGAGGAACAAAGCATGAGCAAAAGCTTCCATTGTTGAGGCATATATTTCAACATAATGTGTGACCTTTTGCTTAATGTATCTTAGTGGTATTAATACTAGATTCGGGATAGGCATGATAATATGTTTAGCATAACATGGCTACCTGGTTTGTCTGTATTCTCACATAATATTTGCATGAAAGTCGAAGGCAGTTTACCACTTATGGTTTCAAATTTGAAATGTGCGAGAGCTCATCACTATGTACTGGACAATTGCATTGGATGTGAGCCATATCTAAGAGAACATCGACAGATAATTCATAGCTTATACAACAACATTTAAGAAGTTATAATATAACATGACGAGGAGTTTGCAAGTTGGTTTTTACAGAATTGCGATGATACTTCTCTAAAATTATGAATTCTCGTAAGAAGACCTAAGCGTGAATCACAGTCCTATCAAACTTGTGATGCGAATGGAATCATGTTTTATATAAAGTCTCATGGTGAAGACTGTAATTCTCAAAACAAAGGGGTAATGGTTATATGTGAAGGTAATGCAGAAGAGCTTGATGTACTATTACGTTATTCTAAAAGATACTATCAAATTTAATTATATAAGACAAAATTGGGTGTATATGTTTATATGTGATTGGTTTGATAAGGCACAAACATAAGTTCAAATACTTTATATGTCTCAACATATCTTACCCAGCATACTAAGAGGATCCCTTTATGCAAGTATTTTATATTAGAGATCCCATAAAGGGTGAAATGCATATAGTGCATAAGATAATACCAAGAAATGTGTACGAGATTCTATCATCTTCATTTGAATGCAATGAAGAGCAAAATAATGATGGATATCAAGAGGACGATTGCGGAGAGGTTGATTCATTACCCCACACACCATCGATGAAGATTCAATGTTGTTACATCGAGATGATTAAGAGAGAAGAACCCAGATATCGAATGACTCATCCAGATCATACTATATCCTCTGAGTCTAACATGAAGATCAAGTCCTTAGAGGACATGGTCCAGAATCTCAGCACCAAAATGAGATATGTGAACATGGACCGGAGGAAATATTATGTGAACGACTTATGACCCAAGGGATGGGATAAAAAAGAAAATGATATTCCTCCAAAATTTTTTAAGTTCGTTGGGAAAGGTGATCCGAGAATCCACCTAGCATTATTTATGGGGACCATGGTCAAATATCGAAATAATGATAAGAGGCTGATAAACTGGTTTCTCAGGAGCCTAAAAGGGGAGGCTTTAGACTGCTTTGCCGCCCTCAACCTACAAGGCATCAGAGAATTCAAACAAGTTATCAACCTGGTTATAGAAAGGTTCAGGTTCAATGTCGAAGCTTTGCCCACCATTAATCATCTATATAACCTAAAGCAAAAGAAGGAAAAAGGCACCCATGAGTTTATTAATAGATGGAGGTCCATGTCCAGCAAGATGGAAGAGTCGATCTTGGACTCCCATCCCTTAGAAATCATAATGAACAATTTTTCTCAACCTCTGAGGAGCCTAATCAACATGACTCGAGTAAAAACATATGTTGAGCTCATTAAGAAGGCTACTGCCTTTGAGATAGGCATTAAGAGAAGGGTATATGATGGATTTCTAAAAAATGGTAATGACAACACAACTAGCAAGAGGTCAGAACCATCTAAAGTCCAAGCCAATGTCATTTGAAACTTGAACATGGTCAAAAATAGGGCCAAAAGTAGGGTCACCAAGACCAGAGGCATGGCCACTAGGGCCAAAGGAGATGTAACCAGAGAGATGCCCCCAACAAATAGAACTAGAAGGAAGGTGGGTATGGTGAAAATCCAAAGTGGACCAAGGATAGGAGGTTCACAAGGTTCAAACCAACGTGATCACAGGTTCTGGATCTGTTGCTCCATGACGGTCTAATTAAATTTCCTGAGATATCAAACCCGTGCAAATGTAGGATCCATCCAAGTATTGTTGGTTCTAAAGGGCGGTGGGCCATGACACTGAAGAGTGTTATGTCGTCACACACATCATTCAGGACAATATTGAGAGGGCAATTATTGGTTGATGAGGAACAACCAAAACAGAACAACAATGACCAGGGTATCTTCAAAGAACCTTTCTCATATCACAACATAGAAAGGAAAGTCCAAGCTTGTGAAAAAAAAGAGAATTGGCATCCAGAAAAGGCTATTAAGTAAGGACCACCTACCAACTCAGGGATTTGCATTCTCCAAGTCCTAACATGCAATGTTAGTCCTCAACAACTACATGTAACTTTACAAATGTGTTACCAAGGAGGGATGAGAGTACAAGAAAAGTAGATTCCAAAAAATAACTAAGAGATATCATGAGAATCCCCTCAAATAAGTACAATTTGTCTTGACCCTTCAGACAAAAATTACACTAGGGTTCCTCCCCTAGAGTCTTATCACAGAGACACTAGCACAAAAAGTGACAGTCTTCTTGCACTCTCTCGCAAAAAGAGTTAGCATAAAAATTATGTGAGTCAAACCGCGCGTCCAAGGAAGACTTATCAATCAAAAGTCATGAAGTGATTAATGCCCTTGATGCCTCACCAAATCGCCTCTAAATATAAATTTGGTATGGGAGAGATAATTCTTTCAGCAAGCTCAGTCGTGAATGTGATGTCATTCAGTTCAGGTCAAATATCAATCAGAAACATCTTCAAAAGGCCTATGGCTTTCCATAACAGGGGCATGATAGAAAACTATCACCTCAAGAGTCGCCCCTTATGACAACATATGCGAAAATATGGAGACGGATGGAGAATCGCTTTGCACATGGGGTACCAACCTTTGCAAGGATTGGGAAAAAGCCAGTAGGGTATAAGAGAGCCTCTCCCAGCAGTGCCAAAGGCAAAGACCCAAGGTCTAGGCTACAAAAGACCTGAAGAGAAAAGGGATAAAAATAAAAACCTCTCATGGATCTTGAAGAATCACTTCAGAAATGGGTCTACCATCATCAGATCAGTAGAGAGTCGGGTTGCTTAAGAGAATACATGATTGGTATTTTCTTTGCATCAATTTAATCTAAGCTCACAGAAGTCAAATAGCCACTCAAGTTTCTCTTCCTCTCCTTCTTAAAAAGATTATCATGCTTAGAAAAAAACAACCATAGGTTACAACAGAACAACAATGGTATGGAGGAAAAACAATATCCTGTAGTGATCAACATCCCACAGTTGTAGGTAAGATCTTAAAATCTGGACTCTGTAAAAAGCTTTTTAAAAACAAAAAAAAAATAGAAAAGTTTTGAAAATCCAAAAATAAAAAATAAAATATTCTAAAAATCCAAAAAAAATGAACAAAGCCAAAAAAATTCAAAAAGATTTTTCTTTCTAGGGTCTATAGCTACCCTCTTCATTGCAGGAGCATTGACAAGACTAAGAAAGTTTTTATCAAACCCTTTTCTTTTGTTTTCAGGCCATTTCTAATGATGCCTTTTTGTCAAAATCATGTGGGGGTATTTTTAAGGAGTATAAACCTATTCAGAACCCATAGATATGTAAATCCATCCAAAGTTTGAATTTCTTAGACAAGAATAAAACTTAGCAGCCAAGCATACATCCCCAAATTGGCATAACCTCGTTTAGCGACACCCAAATGGTCCAGAGAGCTCGATTTACCTCTGGACGCTGGCCTAACCTTGTTTGATGAGACTACACACCGGTCTCCACATTCTAGTCATCCTTGAACTAATCTGACCTCATTTGGCAAGACCCGGAGTGGTCTTGGCAGTCCGATTCACCTTGACTCTAATAATTATAGAAGAAGGATAGAACTTCATCATGATGCTAGGCATATCATTATAAGATCATTAAAGGTCAAGGATCTTGTCCTAAAATGAATTCAACTCTCTTTAAGATGACCATTTATGCAATTGTATCCCTACGCATGAGAGTCTATTACACAAGATGTTGAATTCTTAGAAGAAAATAAAGCAGCAATACAGTGAGGCCAAGGGACTTTAATCCAATAATTTTAGTTCATTATCTCTAAGGATGAGTTATAGTGGCACAAGATTATTATCAATGCATGGATATAGATCCAGTGAAAACCCACATAGGCAACCGACTCTCAAGAAAAAGGGTTGGGTGTTGAATACTTCTGATGAAAATCTGTTTCACAGGTTGGACCCTTAAGGAGTCCCTTTTCTTTTATCTTGATAAGGAAACACATTGAAAAAGAGAAAAAAAGTGTCAAAAAAAAAGCAAAGTACAAAAATGAGCAATACATTTAGGCTGACACTACTCCGAACCTATGTAGAGGTGGTAGGATCTGACTATGACTGTCTTAGGTGTAGAGGTTAGAATGGAAAAATGAGAGCTAAAAAAAATCAATACTTACCTCTAGCCTTATGGCAAGGTGGCACGCTCTGGTTATATGGCCTTTTGAGGTACAGGCTGGATAGCTAGGGGCATCCCTTATGGACCGGAAATCTATGAGACCCATGGTTGTTAGGCCTGAGGTCAAAGGATGGAAAAAATGAGGAATAAAGCCCCTTTGAGCTAACGACAAAGACTCTAGGGAATTCACCGATGAGCAAGAGGTACATTTGAACGCATTCTCATCAAGTTCTAGACCTTTAGAGTTCAAGCCTTAGTGGAGGCCAACAGACCTAATAGACATGCCTTGAAACTTAATCTTATATTCTTATAACTAGTCACTTAAAAACCATGGCAGAATTAGAGAAGAAAAATACCAGTAAAGCTAAGTGTCACTATTTTATACCAACCTGAGAGCAAAAAAGTCTAAAGTATAAGAATCTCAAGTGCAAGAATCAACTTGTTAGGAAGGTTCTAATTTTTTAAGAAAGAGGAAAAATTCATGACCTTACATGAACAATCATTCATAACTGTTATAGGCTACCGATTATGTTACAAATGCATGAGTCTCACTGCATATCATAAAAGTTCATTGCATGCATCAAAGAGTCTAGTCATAGGAATACTGAGTATGAGGAGAACACAGAAAGGTTTGCTCTCTCTTCGATGCTACCAGATCGAAGTATGCCTGACTCATCTCACTGGGGTAGGAAGCCTCATTTCTAAATTAATCATCCTATGAAGGGCACCTCTATCCTAAGGCCTTATTAGGGCAATTTCACCCTATGCACAAGTCCACAAGAAGTGTAGGACTCAAATATTAAAAGGCATCAAAAATCAAAACAGGCCTAAAAGGCATGAAAAGGAGCCACATTTCTCTTGTGCTACCCTTGCCTGAAAATCAACATTTTCTCTCTACCATAAATAAAGTATTTTTTAACACTAGCACTGACCTCGTTTGGCAAGACAACCAAATGATTTTGGCAATTCAATTGTCCAAAATCAGCCCAACCTCACTCGACGAGATCACAGACGGTCTCGAACACCTGATTTACCGCTCGACACTGACACCGACCTTGCTAGACAAAACCATAAAATGGTCTTGCAATCTAGTTGTCCTTGGACTAATTCGACCTCACTTGGTGTGATCCATAATAGTCTCAACAATCCAACTCTTTTTTTGGATGTTATTGCTAACCTCATTCAGTGAGGCCAATCACGGTCTCACAATCCAGTTTTCCTTTGGACACTAGCCCGACCTCATTTGGTAGGACTTAATTCAGTCTCGACAAAATAGTGTTTCAAACCTTGAGTGTTTACTTCTTTTTCATAAACTTCATCACATTGATTAATGACAAAAAGGGGCATATGTAAACACCTAATTTTTTTCAAGTTGCTCAAAATACTAACATTTTTAGAAGAATCAAGCTGCAGGTTGGAGTTCATAAAGAAGACAACACAAGAAAACTCAGAAAGTTTATTAGACGGTTAAAGCAGTTCAACCATCCACTGCATGCATGACTATCTCAGTTCAATCGTCCAGTCGATCCAACATTTGCCTTGTCCCTTTTTGGATGGCTATCTTGGTTCAGTCATCCAGTCTATCCGACATTTGGTTTATCCAGTCTCCAGAGGATGACCAAACTTGTTTAGTCATCCATCTCAGGACAGACAAACCAGTTTAGTCGTCCAATCATTTCGAGCAAATGAGTCACATCTTCCTCATCTCCAACCACTTTTGCATATTTTTGAGAAAATATTTTTCTCTAAATAAACTTTCTCCTAAAGTGAACTCCTTCCAATTAACCTCATGTCTTATTTGGGATAAGTACAGATCTATTTGCACCATATCAAAACCCAAAAAGTCTCATGATTCAGATATATTCGTAATGCCTATAAATAGGGGCCCACCTTTATTATCAAAGAAAGGAAGGAAGACGTCCGAACATTGGCACTGAGAAAAATGAATACAAGACCGTTGAGACTTGTCTCTTCGATCTTCCTCACTTGCATGGAGGTTTTGCTGGAACAACTGCAAAAAACCCTTACTTTCCTGCGAAAGTGCTGCTAAACAGATGAAAATGACGAAAAGAACTCTAAAGCCTAAAACAGACCCCAGATCTAAAAAGGGTGTGTTTGTTTATCTATTTTTTATTTTATTTTATTTTATTTATTTATTTATTTATTTATTTTTATTAGTTCATAGAAGATTCTTACATGTTTTTTTGTTTATTTGCATTATCTGTTATGTGAGTTGCGCTACGGAATCAAAAGACGAAGTCCAACTTTATCTTTCCTTTGGCGAAGGATGGTCGAAGTTTGAACAGTGTCCCTGAATCATTAAAAAAAAATCGATTTAAAGGGTAAGTCTCGAAATGTTTATCAACAGGTATGCACAGGTAATGCAATTTGTTTTTATAGCAAGATAAATTTGGCTTGAAATTTTTAAATAATTGTAGAGAATTGTTTTTTATTGGCATTTATTGTATTCAAATGTATGCAATGTATAATATATTTAATCATCTTATAAGAGGTGCCAGATTGTCAACTTGGTATGGTCATATACTTGAATATAAATTTACTATCTTTTAGCATGCTTGATATAGAGCTGGAAGGAAACAGTGGGTCATACATATCCTTTTCAAAAGTATAGAACAAAAAAGTTCAAGTTTCAAAAAAGTTGCTAATATTTTTTTATGAATATCTGATTAAAAGTCCCTATATACCTTTTATATTGTTCCCTCAAAGTGACTTTTTTTTTTTTTAAATTTTTTGCGATTGTGCTTCTTGCTCACTTATTTTGCTATATCTCTTTGTAGTTTGGAATTGGTAAATGATGCAAACTTTATCTCAGTCCTTTTTATATAATCATCTGTTGATTGATCCTCTCAATTTGCACTGTTGAAGCTTGCAGAGATGTTTGCAAAAGATGGGATATCTTTCCTTATAACTTGTGAAAATCTAGTCCCTCGGCCTTAGGTTATTGATGACCTGGACATTTTCTAATGTAAATGGAGTCGAAAACCATGGAAGAAGGTAAGATTCTCATTCATAGTAGCTTTGGAGATACAATAGTAGCTTGGTATGATCAAACAAGCTTTGGAGATACAATAGTAGCTTATTGGTGGAAAGATGCAAAACCTGTGTCAATCTCTAAAAGCCTGTATTTTTTTCCTACAAAAGCATTATGCATAAATTTCAAGTGCCTAAAACTAAAAGTTGTCAAAGGGATGGTGTAGCTGTGTTAGGTGTATTAGAAAGCGAACAGTTCTGTGCCTTTTCTTGAAACACTTGATATTGAAGTGGTCCAAACCAGTTCTCATGATTGGTTTTGCTGGACCGAGGGGTTACATAACTGAACTTGAAGCAAACAGGTTATTTGTGGCTAAAAATGCTGCCACAACAATTTGGTGTAATTCTGGAGAGAGATTCTCTTGCAGGAAAGTACTGGAGAGAGATTTTCTTCCTGTTTCGCTTGATGACCTCTGTATCCCATTTTTATTATTGTTGTTATCTGCAAAGATGTTGTATAAGTTCAGTATGCACAGGTATTTCTATCCAAGCAATATTCTTAAATCAGTGTTTGAGAATTCAAAGTCCAGAGATGTTTGAAGTGCTTTCTTCATGATGTAGCAGCTGCTGGAGACTCTTATCTGTGTGCAGTGAGAGTTCAGGTACCGTGTACCCCTTGTGCTTCTTGTCAACCTTCATTGTCTGGTTTTGTATTTGACCTTTCTTGTTGGTCTGACATTTTTTAAATGTGATTTTTTTAATACATGGCAGTAACTGTGTGATGTCTGAGCCTCAGACTTGCTTTGTTATTCAGGGAGTCTTAGTGTGTGGTTATATTCACCATAATTCATTCGTATGGTTGCCGTCCACTTTGTTCTAATTCTCTGACTGTAGCTTGTTGCAGGTTTCAGGTTCCAATTTAAGAAATCAGGTTCGTAATTGTAGATAAGATGCAGCTCGAGCAAAGAAGTGGGTTCAAGAGCTCCAGGTTCAAGGTCGGCTCTTATAACACTTTTCATTTTGTAATTTGAGCATTTCCTGTTATCTAGTTTTTTAGTCTGTGTTATTCTATTATCACCTGAATTTTCATTTTTCTTTCCTGTCTTCAATCAAATTGTCACTAATTCATACATATCGTCTCTAGATTATACTTTTGATCATTTTACAGTTTTTGTTTGAAAGGTAACCCAGGTATGGTGGTGGCACTTGCTGGAAATAAAGTTGATCTGATAAAACAGAGGAATGTGACAGCAGAAGTAAGGATTTTTTAGGATGCTTGGCTAGTGCTGCTTTCTTTTTCCAATTTCCTCTATTTTGTATCCATCTTTTCCTCAACTTTGATGGGTCAAAGGTGACTACATGAACTCTTAAACATGATGCAGTCATTCACACACACATATCTGTTGCCATAGCAAGGTTGCCAGGGCATTATTTATATATTTTTTACTATTTTCACGTTTACTGGCGCCCTAAATAACGGCGCCTGTAAACGTCTTTAAATGGCGCTAAATTAACGCAGTAAAGCCTAAAAGCACAATGAAGCAGATTTTCACTGGCACTAAATTAGCGCTAGTAAAGCCTAAAAGCACAACGAAACAGATTTTCACTGGCGCAATTATAGCACTAGTGAAAATGTATTTTCACTTGCGAATGTAATTTGCGCCAGTAAAAGCTGTAAAATCTTCTAGAGAGGCTTTTACTGGCGCATAAGTTGTGCCAGTAAAACTCGAATTTCTTGTATAGAGAGCTCCATGGCTACTGGGAGCAACTCGCAAGAGAGATCGAGCAGTATCCTCAGAAAGAAGACAACAGCGGGCTCAAGGAGCATGATGACCATGGCCTCAAGACATCAGGGGAATGAAGACGTGTGGTCTGCCAAAGGGTCAATGTTGGACCATAGTAAAGGACAACCTTCACTGGTTGAAGCTCTCAAGTCACCTCATACCCTCAGTTTTTCCTTTTAATGCCCAACTTATGTTGCCCCAAGGGGATTAGGGGTTGGCGTAGTGGGGTGGGTTCTTGGCTGCTAAACTGGCAGTAATGGTTCGATTCTCGTGGATGTTGCCCCTCTGCGCAAGCCAATGAGTAGCATAGGCCACGAGCGTAGGGGTCCTAGCCTCGGAGTTTTACACTACCTACATGACGGCCGTAGGTATGGCAGGCTGAGCCAGCAAAATCAGGTATTTGTGCTGGGTGCGGTTTATTCGGTTTTTAAATTCAACAAAAAGACCCAACATCTGTTCAAAATAAATCAATCCCATCCAAAACCAACGAAAAAGTCCCCCAGCTCTCTCAACCAGCTACCTAACCCAACCAAACCGAACCATGACAGCCTATATCCCTATTTAGCTCCTGCTATCGCATCACCCCCATAGATGGAAACCCTATATAATACCCGAGAATTCTTGAAAATGTAGAACCAATCCTAGATCTTGAACCTGATTTGAACCCAAACCCAAACCCAAACCCAATCCTGACTGGTTATAAAAATAAAGTGACCTATAAGAAAAACCGACTGGGGATCACATACCCCATAACTCGTAATAAAAAAAGGACCTTCGAGAAGACTCATCCTATGACACACCCCCAATAGCTCATCCATGGCCAGAGGTGTTTCCCAACTAGAGAAATGCCGCAGGATAGGGACCAAGGAAGGGGTCGACTTACTCCTTGAAGCGCATCAAGACTCAAGGAAGTTCATAGAGGGGGAAGAGCCAAGAAGGCCCATAGCGGCACAGTTCATAAGCCCCCCAACCCCCTTTGATGAAGATCCTAGGATGGAACACTGGGGTTCTGGGGAGACGGGCTCAAAAAATGATGGCTGAAACTTTGAAATCCCAAAAGACAGACAACTTTTTTGTTGGAGTCTTAAAGGACAATAGATGTTTTATTGTGAAGTTCAGTAGAATTAAAGTTCAGAAAATAGACAGAACACAGTAATTTTTTTTACCAGAACCCACCCTAACCTAGTTAGGACAGGGTTGATCAAGTCATGGAAAGACCACCCCGTGAATGGCATCCCACAAGGGAAATTCTTGAATTGTAATTATTCTTCCTTTTGATTGGAATGAATCTCTCTAACCCCAACTTACATATAGAAAAGAAAAATATCCTCATGTGAACCGTGATGAAATGTAATGTTGAGGCTGTCAACTCCATTCCTAAGTGTTCTGGCAACATCACTGCTCCAAAACAGCAATGTGAATGAGAGCACTTGGGAAACTTCGGTTCAAAGGCTCCCACACAGAGCCTAAAGAGCAACATGGATCTGGTGATTCCAAACAATCCCTTGCCGTATATGTTCCATATCGAGAAGGGGCCTGCTACTATAGGCAAAACTACAAAACTGTGCTTGTTGACCATATGTACGGAGACCTAGTTTTTTTTTAAAAAAAGACGGTGACATAAAAGTTGAACATGGTAAAAAAGAAACCATGGTTAATTTTCTTGTTATATATATAATCCCTAGAATATGAGCTGAAAATATGATAATTAATGTGTGAACTGCTATTTTCATGGATTTTTGTTCTTTTCTCTTGAATCTAACAATAAGGATGTGATCTATATGCTTGGTTTTGTAAGAACCCACTCTTGAATCATCCCATTTTGATGCATAAATATGATTTTTTTAAAGTTTTAAAATCACTGGCTCATAATCTTCATAAATATTTTAGCTTTCAAAAATTAGATTTTTTTCATCAAAAATACATTATCCAATCCAATGGTTGATTCCTAGCAAATTCACCGCATTCACATGATTGAATTTGCAAAAAAAATGTCGGAAATACCCATATTTCTAGTTCTAATATTATAGTTCTCATTATATATATATATATATATATATATATATATATATATATATATATATATATATAGAGAGAGAGAGAGAGAGAGAGAGAGAGACGAAAAAAGATCAACATTACCACTCATGAAGATCAACAAAAGGTTGAACTCATGAACCGAACAAGCACTACAAAAAAACAGTTGATTAGCGACGGAATTTAGCGACAGCGTTATATCGTCGCTACTTAGCGACGGATTAACGAGAAAAATGAATATGTCGCTATAATTGGAGAATTTTACGAAACTAGCGACAGATTATATTCCCTCGCAAAATTCGTCGCTAAGTAGCGACAGATTTTGCGAGAGAATATTTTGTCGCAATAAATACGGCAGTTCACGACGGAATTGCGACGGATAAAATTCTGTTGCGAAATAGCGACGGCCTAGGCGACGGAATATTTTTTGTCGCCTTTTTCATTTTTTGAAATACGATGGCTTAGCGACAGAATTAATCTGTCGCTAAGCCGTCGCGAAATGTCGCATTACCCCTAATCCCAGCCCTCTTTTTCCTTTCTTCTTTCGCTGCTCCCGCTCGCCGCCCTCTCCCTCCTGCCGCCCTCTTCCTTCGGCCGCCCTATCCATCCCGTCGACCTCTCTGTCGGCCCCCACCGTTCGCCAGAAGTCGATCTCCATCAACCTTCCGCCGCCGCCGCCCGGAGGAAGCGCAGGTATTTCCGGGCCCCACCGTTAAATGGATTGGGGGTCGACCCCCTGCGTTTTCGGGCAGGGGGTGGACTCCGCCAGGCGGTCGACCCCGGTAGGGGGTCGACCCCCTGCCGTGTCCGGCCGGGGGTCAACCCCGGCAGGAGGTCGACCCCGGTAGAGGGTCGACCCCGGCAAGCGCTCGGCCCCGTCAGGGGGTCGACCCCGGCAAGGAAAAGCCCTTTCCCATTGGACCCTCTCCTTCGTTGCGCTCGAGTTCAACCCTCACACCTCTCCATCCGCAGCTTCCTGAGCCTCTCCCATGTCTGTCGGAGCCTCATCGGAGTCACCTACATGTGCCTCCAATCGCCAGAGCCACCTCAACTCATCTTCCACAAGAGCTGAGCCTCGTTGAATGCTCAGCGGGGCCCCTCCACACCTCATTTTCCAAACGGCGCTGCCCATTAGGTCTGATAATAAAAATATAATTAAAAAAAGTAAAGTTCTAATGTTAAGTGCATTTTCAGCATCAAGAAAGTTTGATTTCACATTTAGAAAAACAAATTTTTCATTTTTGAGAAGTGTCATTATAAGGGTTTATAAGCATAAAAAAAGTTGTTTGAAACAAGCTTCTTACCTTCCTCATGGCAATTTCTGCCATCGCTAGTATTCATCGGTTCTTTGTAAAGGTTTTTTTCTCCATTACAATGGGGAGGTCATCCGAATGACTTCTAACTGGTTCAAGTCATGAGCAGTGATGTGTTGTTAATGGATAGAACCTAGAAGTAACCAGCGTGGTGAAACTCGAGCAGTACTATAGTTAGGTGTGAGCACCAGAGGTGGATGAGATAGGAGATTTGGTTCCTATGCTAGGCTAAGTTGGCTTAGCTAGGCTAGAGGTATTAGGTCTAGTGCAGATAATTCAATAGTGTAGTTATGTTTAGATCTCATACTTCATATACTGGAATACTAGTGGGGTAGACCCCAATTTATAACTTTTCTAGCAAATTTAGTCACAATTCCTACAAATATGATATTCGTGGATCTATATCCGCCCAAGGATGAGTTGGCAGGATCCTATTGTCCTAAGTTTGAAAGGGTTTTTTTTCATGGTGACTTCATTTTAAAACATCATTTTTTTTGTGCAGATTTCTCAACGGAACTCGCTTGTGCCCCGCCACCCGTGGTAAGTAAGTGACAAAAACAATGCAAATCGGGTAAATACCCGTGGTGAGTAAGTGATGCAAGCGCATCACATGTTATTTAATTTATTGAATGTAACACTTTATTGTTCATACACTCACTTAGTTGTTGATATCTAGGACTGCTTTGTTGGAGTTCGGAGATCATGCTGAGCATGATTTTAATGTATGAATATGGAAGTGTTCTTATTTTTGGAGTACGGAGTCCATGCTAGGCATGGTAGTAGTTAGTGGGATATTGAAGTGTGTTTGCTGCAGGTACATGTTTGACATTTGTTTGATATGAATTATTTCGATGTATTGCAATGTTTGATGTGATTGTATCCATGCTTACATGTAATTACTTTCAATTTGATTATGTCTTTCATGTGAAATTGTATACTGAAAGCATGCTTCAAATGAATGTATCGTGTCATGAATAGTTTGCACATGAAAATATTAAGTTATCAATGCATGCATCATAATTCTTGTGATTGTATGACATCATATATTGCATGATAAATTTGATATTTTCTTCATCATAGCATTCTGATGGTTCTCTTTTAACTGGTTAGGATACTATTCGTAACATCATACGACAAAATGACTGCAAACCGTGAATGGATGTACCGTAGGATAGTGGACAATGAGTTATCGCATGAATATATGGATGGTGTTGACAGTTTTATTGAATTTGCAATGGTAAGTATCAGTACAGTAGATCCCACAGGTCGGATTAGGTGTCCCTGCAAGATTTGTAAGAATAATCGATTTGTAGAACCTCATGGCGTTAGACATCACCTATACAAGAAGGGTTTTGTGAGTGATTATCAGAACTGGACGTTTTATGGAGAAGAATTTAGAAACGATTTTGATGCACGGATGAATGTGGTGCACGATAATCCATATACGAATTTGATATTTGATGCCGCAGGAACAGAACTGGGTTCTGCTATGAGTTCTAGTGATGTAAGAACTGCAGTAGATGAAGAATCACCAAACGATGCAGCTAGTAGATTTTATGATTTACTTAGAGATGCTGATGAGCCACTTTGGAACGGTTGTGAGAGTCACACTATCTTGTCTGCAGTTCTTCAACTAATGAATTTGAAGTCCGAGTATAATTTGAGTCAATCATGTTTTGACCGTTTGTGCATGATTGTGAAGAGTATGTTGCCCAAAGATGAGAAATTGCCACAAAATTTCTATCGTGCGAAAGTTATGATCAACGCTCTAGGTATGGGTTGCAAAAAGATTGATGCTTGTCCAAATCACTGCATGTTGTATTTCAAGGAGCAGGAAAACAACATATCATGCCCGTCATGTGGGCATCCTCGGTTCAAGCCAAAGACAAGAGGCAATGGTAGCACGAGATCAAAGGAAGTTTCATACAAGTCGCTCCGCTACTTTCCTATCACTCCTAGATTGCAGCGATTGTATATGTCTTCAAGGACAGCTAAACACATGAGATGGCATGCAAATAAAGTTCGACACAATGAAAACAAGATCACGCATCCTGTTGACGCTGAAGCTTGGAAGCACTTTGATCGTACTCATCAGAACTTCGCAATGGAAGTGCGAAATGTTAGACTCGGTTTATGTACAGATGGATTTAATCTATTTGCGGGTAGATCAACTCCATACTCATGCTGACCAGTATTTGTAACTCCATACAACCTTCCACCAAGCTTGTGTATGAAACGTCCAAATCTTTTCTTGTCTCTGTTGATCCCTGGTCCGACCTCATCTGGCCAAAATCTTGATGTATATCTAAGGCCATTGATTGATAAACTAAAAGTACTGTGGGATGACGGTGTTACCACGTATGATGCCCACAAAAAACAAAATTTCAACATGAAGGCCGCTGTTCTATGGACAATCAGTGACTTCCCTGCATATTGTATGTTATCTGGTTGGAGCACACATGGGAGGTTGGCTTGTCCGTACTGCATGGAGGATTCCAAAGCTTTTAGATTGATGCATGGAAGGAAGCCTTGCTGGTTTGAGTGCCATCGTCGATTTCTACCCAGCGATCATCTGTTCCGACGTCAAAAGAATGCATTTAAAGCAGGCACAACTGAAACATAAGGTTCATCCTCAAGATTGTCCGGCATAGAGATTCTAAGAAGATTGCGATACTTTTCAGATGTATTAACAGATGCCCGCAGTCCTACACCCTTCCGTGGATTTGGGAAGGATCACAATTGGACGAAAAAATCTATTTTTTGGGAACTACCGTATTGGTCGACCCTATTGATACGACATAATTTGGATGTGATGCATGTAGAGAAAAATGTGTTTGATAATGTGTTCAATACAGTAATGAATATTAAAGGAAAAACAAAGGATAATCCGAAGGCCTGTATGGATTTAAAATTAATATGTAAAAGACCAGAATTGGAACTCAAAGAGTATAATGCCAAAGTACTGAAACCAAAGGCGAAGTACGTGCTCGGACCTGATCAAATAAAACATGTATGTCAATGGTTGAGACAACTGAGATTTCCAGATGGGTCTCTAACATTGCTCGGGCTGTGAAGATTGACGATGGACAGTTATATGGGTTGAAGAGCCATGATTGTCATATCTTTATGCAACGATTGATACCCCTAGCATTCCATGATATGTTAGACAAACCTATATGGGGGGTATTGTCTGAGTTGAGCGGATTTTTCAGAACATTGTGTGCATCGAAGGTCGTTGTATCAGATGTAAAGAATCTCGAGGACTCTGTCATCACCACTGTTTGTCTGCTAGAAAAGATATTTTCGCCAACATTTTTCGATGTTATGGAACATTTGATCATACATCTGCCATATGAACTAAGGGTTGGTGGCCCTGTGCAATATCGATGGATGTACCCATTTGAAAGGTATATGTTTTTTTATATTTGTCTCTTTAATGACAGATATTTAAAATTTGAAATGTATATTCTTGTCAGATGCATGTTCGACCTAAAAAAAAAGGTTCGTAATAAAGCAAGAGTAGAAGGCTCTATTTGTGAGGCGTACACTTTAGAAGAGATTTCAAATTTCTCATCTATGTACTTCGAACCTCATATTCCAACACGTTACACATGCCCGCCCCGTAACGATGATGGAGAACAAGTAACTATAGCTGACAAACTGTCGATATTTCAACCACTTGGGCATGCATTTGGTAGTTGTCGATCAAGGCTATTGACAGATCGAGAGCAAGATACAACACACATCTATATTCTTTTTAATTGCTCAGCGATCGACCCATACATCGAGTAAGTATATGTATATGCAACTCAATTATAAATCCTTTTATGTTCTATATGTAGATACATGGCTCGGTAATATAAGTATTTGTGGTTTGCAGACGATTTGATCTGGAGTTGCAAAGCGAAGTTTCACATCTCACTGATGCAGAAGTACAAAAAGAACGTGAAACTAAGTTTGTGGAGTGGTTGAAACAGTTGGTAAAGAAACTAACATAAATTTTGTACTTATAAACAACACTAAGTTACTTAATTGATCGTGATCACAATCATTGTTTGGGCCGACATAAGCTCCAGGTGAACCCAAAAAAGGTCGCGTGTTCGGGTTTGGGAGTAATATGAACACTTCACCAGTTATTGGTTCTTCCAGTTACGGCTCACCGACTTCTTGCGCTAACATAAGCCTTAAGCAGCCGACTATTCTTTCCAGTGATGATGTACGCCAGATCGTTAATGAATCACTGAATAACTACTTCCAATACACCGTCGCCCCCTTTCTCCGAAATGAGATCAAGGCCGCTGTTCTAGAAAGGGGATCTTTGATTCTAGGTCCCTCTCAGGTATAATCACATATTCAGTTTTTTGTCTGCCTTAGAACACATATGACAATGTTATAATCACATATTCAGTTTTTTGATTGCCTTAGAGCACATATGAGCATGCTATAATAACATATAGAGTTTTTTTATTGCCTTAGAGCACATATGAGCATGCTATAATCACATATAAAGTTTTTTTGCCTGCCTAAGAACACATATGAGCATAATAGAATCACATATAAAGTTTTTTTTACTACATTAGAACACATATGAGCATGCTATAATCACATATTTAGTTTTTTGACTGCCTAAGAACACATATGAGCATATTATAATTACATATTCAGTTTTTTGACTGCCTTAGCACATATATGAGCATGATAGAATCACATATAGAGTTTTTTTATTGCCTTAGAGCACATATGAGCATGCTATAATAACATATAGAGTTTTTTTATTGCCTTAGAGCACAGATGAGCATGCTATAATCACATATAAAGTTTTTTTGCCTGCCTTAGAGCACATATGAGCATGTTATAATCACATATTCAATTTTTTGACTGCCTAAGAACACATATGAGCATGATAGAATCACATATAAAGTTTTTTTGACTGCCTAAGAACACATATGAGCATGTTATAATCACATATTCAGTTTTTTGACTGCCTTAGCATACATATGAGCATTATAGAATCACATATAGAGTTTTTTATTGCCTTAGAGCACATATGAGCATGCTATAATAACATATAGAGTTTTTTTATTGCCTTAGAGCACATATGAGCATGCTATAATCACATATAAAGTTTTTTTTGCCTGCCTTAGAGCACATATGCGCATGCTATAATCACATATTCAGTTTTTTGACTGCCTAAGAACACATATGAGCATGTTATAATCACATATTCAGTTTTTTGACTACCTTAAAACACATATGAGCATGCAAAAATCACATATAGAGTTTTTTTACTGCCTTAGAACATATATCATTTATGATAGAATCACATATAATTTTTTTTCCTTTGCTTGTCTTAGAGCACATATGAGCATGCTATAATCACATATTCAATTTTTTGACTGCCTTAGCACACATACGAGCATGATCGAATCACATATATAGTTTTTTGCTTGCCTTAAAGCACATCTGAGCATGGTAGAATCACATATAGAGTTTTTCTAGCTGCCTTAGAACACATATGAACATGCTATAATCACATATTCAATTTTTTGACTGCCTTAGCACACATATGAGCATGATAGAATCACATATGTAACTTTTTGCCTGCCTTAGAGCACATATGAGCATGATAGAATCGCATATAGAGTTTTTTTATTGCCTTACAACACACATGAGCACATGATAAAATCACATATAATGTGTAATTTATTTCATTATATTTTGTTTATCAATACTAATTGTTGTTTTCTTGTGTAGGCTGATAGCGATAATCAGCATAGCGGAGCTGAAGGGACAGATAAAGGCAATGAACAAGAAGATGCACAAAATCTTGGCGATGATTAGAGAACTGTGTTGAAGAAGTTCTATTTTTTTATATTTCTTAATTGTAATTGTTGAATTGTAAATAATTAAAATTGTTAATTTTAAGGTGGAACGATTAATTGTTGTAGATTCTTTTTATATGGAATTTTTTGTGTGGTTTGTTTTTTATTTACAGGAAATATAAATTATACAGGAAATATAAATTATACCGTTCTCGGTATTTAATTTTCAAATAAATTTTTTTAAATTTTTTTTCGTGTTTGCGACGGATTAGCGACGGAACCATCCGTCGCTATTCATATAAAGCTAGCGACGGACTAGCGATGGACGTAAATCCGTCGTCAAGCCGTGGTCGCCATTTAGTACCGGTGGATTGGCGACGGAATACAGCGCTCGTTAGTCCGTCGCCAGTAGCGACGGACCTGGCGACGGAATAAATCCGTCGCCAGTTAGCGTCAAAAAAATCACAACGTAAGCATACCGTCTCCTTGTCGTCGCTAATCCATCGCTAAGAGGCATAGCGACGGAGTAGCGACGGAATGTGGTCGTCACTAATCTACTACTTTGTTGTAGTGAAGATAGAAAACAAAAATAAAATAAAAAGCTAAAGAAAAAGAAACTACAGACAGATATCAACAAACAACAAAGCCAAGCTCAACCAGAATTTGCTGGATTAGAAGAAACCACCGAAGAGTGAACATTGTTCAGAGGGAGGAAGAGGTCTCTAAGATGCATACGTAGAATCACATATACATCAACCAGGATTTTATGGACAAGATTATTAAGGACGATTGGAATTTGATGGAAAATAGCATCATTGCGTGCCATCCAAACAAACCACCAAGTAGTATGCAACCACGTCTTCCAGATCAATCTCCAATGCTTGCATCATCCAATTCCAATAGAGCTCGGGAGCAGATCAAGCGTGAAAGACTCATCTTTGACAATTACCTCAAGAGATCTCCACGTCCTATTAAATAGGGCCACAAAGACTGGGCAGGACTAGAATAAATGAGGTAGTTTCTTCAGTAGCTTGACAAAGCACACACCAGCTAAGAAACCCAACTTCTTTAAATAACTGTGAGTCTGAACCCTATCATGCAAAATTAACCAAGTCAAGACTCGAGATCTTGGAGAAGGGCCCTTAGCCCATAACACACACTCAGGGAACCAATCTGCCTCCGGGGGAGCAACGATCTATACACTTTGTGGGTGTGGAACGCACCATTTGGTACAATCGCTCATTGCAACCACTGATCATAATTTCTTGCATCCCTAATTTGATCTCTAAAGAACGATAAGGCTCTCAGCCACATGCTTCAAGATCGCAAAGAAAGAGAGATCCACTATCACTTTGATGGAAGGGATTTGGTGACTGTCCCATCTCTCGACTATGGCTTTGCTGGAAATGCTTTGGTGCGTGTCCTTCGAACGTCTCATTCATTTATTAAAAGCAAACATGCCAAAGTGGGGACACATTTCTTCCACTAAATACCTGTGGTGCCTTTTCCGTACCTTGTGGTAGTGGACCCTCCTTGGTTGTGGTGGGTTAGGTCCACCCTCATTTGGGTTATTTTTGAAGTGTGAATGTTTTTTGACTTATTAAAGTCTCTTTTTACCAAGTTTTGAATGGTAAGTATAAGACACTACAAAGATAACCCAATTTTACATGGTGAATTTCTTCAGCAACCCTGTGGTTTTTTCTTCTTTTGGGATGGGTTTTTTCATATAAAATTGGTGTATTCTTCTCTTGATTTTTGTGTGGGCGTTTATGTTACAATCGTATTATTTGCATTGAACATTTGTGATGGTAGAAGTAAGATTGGCATACTTTGGGGTTTTGGGGGTTATGCTTACGAAGTGCTTGTTAAACTTCTTAAAAAATTATTGACATAGAAGAAAAGACTTTCACTACTCTTGGATCTCTCCAATAGATTGGACGTTGGCAGGCCACACTTTTTTTTTCTTTTGGATAGTCAAGCTTGGGTTAGGTAAACCTCTAGTAGTAGAGGAAGAGAAGATTTTACATGTCCCAAATAGATTGACATGTTGACAGAACCATGATTGATCCTCACTTTTTTTTTGTCTTTGAATAGTCAAGCTAAGGCAGCAAATAGTATAATAAGGGTTTAATTTGGTTTTGATTTTATAAAACAAGGTCAGAAAAATAGAGATATACATGAGATTTTTCCTTGAAATCAACTTAGGCTGTGTTTTAGGAACCGGTGTTGGAGAGGAGGTGAGGGGAGTAGAGATGAGGCGGGAGTTGTCAACTACATCTTTATGAGAATGTAGCTAAAAATGACACATCTTCACTCCCAACACCAGTCTCATCTCTCATAACGGGATTCCCAAACACCTGTGGGGGTAGTTGGTATTAATCATACCCTCGTTAAATACCATCTTCACTCTCATCTTCTCCCCATCTCCACTCTCATCTTCTCCCATCTCCACTGAGCCTTAAGGTGTAGAAACCATGAGATTTAATTTCAAGACTCACTGCACTTTGAACTTGAGATTCAATAAAATTAATACAGACAGTATTAGTGACAAGGGTACCATTACAGAAGGTTTTGTTGCCGAATAAGGGGCCGATCCACATTAGGTATACAGACCCACTTGGAACGGTAATGTCCTAACAGGTTCCCTTGTCATTGTAAACAAGAACAAACATGACTAGTGTTCAATTGTTTCGTAGATAGCACAAGCACTATAATTTAAACGTGACATCATGTGATAAATTTTGCAATTAATGGTGAATCTCTAGTGAACTATGAAAGCAAGAAGCAGCAAATGCTGGCAAATCGATATGTTATTATGTGAAGAGGATTGGAAACACTAATAACAGTGTTTAGGCTCTGTTGGAAACACCATTTCCATGTAATGTCAAAATATGATTTTCCACCCATGGGGGTCCACTTGTCTGGTAGGACCAGCTAGTGTACGTCACCTTGTGTTGGGGTGTGGCAAGTTCAAATCTCAATTGTATGGATGTATAACTGGTAGGGGTCTGCCTAACCTCAACTTTTTATGTCCAAAAAAATTATGGTTTTGCCAAAATGTAGTTGGAGTTGCCAAAAACATCCTCTTGTGAATGCATGGTATTGAAATGTGGTGTTGGGGCTGCCAACTCCATCAACAATGCAGTGTTTTGGCAACATGCTACTCCCAAACAGTAGAAAACATGAGAGCACTGGGGGAAATCACAACATATCACCATTAAAGTTTCCCAAACAGTGCCTAAAAGGAGGTGGTGTTGAGTCTTCATTCCGGTTGCAGTGTTTTGGCAGCATCATTTCTCTCAAACAGTCGAGAGCATGAGAGTGCCGTGGAAAACCGCCACACATCTTCGATTCAAGGCTTCCCAAATAAAGCCTTGATACTTTCAAGTATTCTGAGCGCGATCTCATGTTAGTAATATCAACTCTCTAATTCCCAGAGAAGTAATCCCCTGAGTTTGCTTAAATGCATCCTCTAATGCATATAGAAGTCAGTATGGTTAATATTAAAAAATATGGAAATTGCAAGGATTCTGTCTGTATGAGAAATACACTGTTCAGGTGCTGCTAAATCCACTCGAATTAGCACCACTACCACTAGAAATCGGAAATGTGAAAATAAAATGAATTCTGGTAGTTGGCAATTGGTCAAACACAACTTCAAAAGTGTACTCTTACATTTCATGTGATTTGTCATTGGCTGCATTAAAATGCCCAACACCGAGAAAGGGATTCAATTTTTTTTATTTTCAGCCTCATCAAATGTCACTATAATATACCAACGGGGGGCTCCGCTTGTCTGGTAGGAGCAGCTAGTGCACGACGTTGCAAGTTGGAATCCCAATGGTATTGTTGTATAACTAGGGATGGCAGTGGACCGGGGGAAAGCGGGGCCCCACCCCGCCTCGTCCCGTTTGGACCGGGGATGAAGGGTATGAAACGGGGATGGAGGCAGGGACCAAGGTTAAAATCCATCCCGGTCCGGGGGTGGAGGCGGGGATGGACGTGCACTTTTCCCCGCCCCGACCACTTTTCCCCGCAATATCCCCGCCCTGCCCCGCGGCCTCATCCCCGTTTGAACCGGGGATGGAGGACATGAAACGGGGATGAAGGCGGGGATGGAGGATAAAATTCATTCCCTGCCGGGGATAGAGGCGGGGGTGGAGACCTTGTCCCCCGCCCCGCCTCGCCCCACTGCCATCCCTATGTATAACTGGTAAGGATCTGCCTAACCTTGGCTTACCTTTCAAAAAAAATGTCACTAGAATATGTTTATTGGAAATATGTTTACCATAATGTGAACTAAGTATTTTCAATGTTTTTCCGTGAATCCCACCTTGCAGATGTATTTACTAGAATGCTAAGTCATTGATTTTCAAGCCTTAAGATCCTGCTTAGGCGGAGTCAGCCAATCCTAGAAACATTCCCCATAAAACCAAGCATGTAGATGGCATCCACACTATGAAATTTAAGAAAGCAAAAAAAACCCTATGAAAATCTCCGTTCATCCTCCAAAAAATATATTCTAGTGAATATATATATGAGTAATGCTTCGGTGCTCTGAGAGTAGGTTGTACCTACTCCCACTTACTAGAAATTATGGTTGTAGGTTGTATTTTCTCAATCAAACTTTATAAGGATTCAGGAATCATGCTCGGATCATGTTTTTTTGGACATAAAAATAAGATTTTTTAAGTCATGAAATTTTAATACAATGTAAGCCATTGATTTTTTAAAGGTCTTAAATAACATACCGTACGCTATAATCACATGATACAAAACTTGTTTTCTACTAAATAATGCTTATAGATCATAACCTAAAGCTTCTATTAAGTGGGAGTAGGTACTTCCCTATCATTATATATGGGATGGGAGTATCTTGCACCAATTGTAGAAAAAACAAATGCCTTTAAAGACCCTAGTGGAAAAAGGTTTTTAGTAGTGGTCACAAATGCCGCTAAAGATTTTTTTAGCACAAAAAAATTGTGTTGTTGATTGCATGTGCGATCAAGACACAATAGAGTTCAATTTCGGTCAAACTTTTTTGGTGTTCAAAGATACACCCTTCTCTCTCTATCTCCATTGTATATATAGTGATTGGTAGCTGCGCAACCCCTAGGTGTGCATCTATCAATGGAATGATAGTGCCCGTCCATAAGGGGGTGTGATGGACGGCCATTGTCAAAAAAACACTAAAAAGATGCTAAAATACATGTTTGCACATTTTAGCATGGTGCTTTAAAATGCCGCTAAAGGCCCCATTTCTGCTGGGGCCTTCAGCAGTGCTTTACTGCATCGCTAAACATCGTTTTAAAAAGATGTGCACGTCCCCTGGACCCGAATAGCGACACTTTCAAGCAACGGGCTCATTCTACTGTAGCTGCGCACCTAAGGTTCCTGCACAGCTACACATTTTTCTATATGATACATATATAAAGAGAGAACAACGTAGCTGCTTAAATGTTGGCTACTTAAACATACTTATACAAGCTGACTGTTGGATTTGAATAGATCAACCGGGAAACCCAACTTTGGAGGTTTTGCTTTTGCCTCTTTTTGTTTTTGATACATATTTTTTTTTCCTTTCCCCCTCCCTCCCTCGTTCCCTTACCAGACCAGCGAAGGTTCTTCGCGGCGATAGTGGAGAAGCGTGGTGGTGTCGGCTTGAACTTGGCCAGACTTGAACGAGAGGTGCTTTCCCCTTCCTCTCTCTCTTGTGCGAGCTCTCTCTCTCTCTCGCTCTCTCGTTTTTTTGTGTCTCCCTTCCGTCTATGCAGTGTCAGGTAGGGGCAAAGGAGGGAAGGGGTTGGTTAAGGGAGGGGAGAAGAGGCACAGGCAACATCCAGGTGATCACCAAGCCGACCATCCGACGCCTGGCTCGCAGGGAAGGTGTGAAGCGTAGATCAGAGGGCTGATCTACGAGGAGAAGAGAGGGGTACAAGAAAACCTAAGGGGGTGGTCGCTGCTGGATGGATGCCAGAATTGAAGGGGCTGGTGTAGTCGAAACCAGAGAAGGCATCTCGCTGGCTAAGGCAACCAAGTGCACTAAATGTTGGCGCAGCAGAGGTGTGTGTAACCAAGGGGAATGAGGGAGTGTTCTAGGTGTCGTTGGGCTGTTGATCGACAGGGGCACCACTGTCTCTAGAGAGAGGCTCTGTCGTTAGTTTCACACACATTTTTCACTCACACCTCACTGTTCCGCCATTCTCTCATTTTGAAAAAAAGACCCTAAATTAGGACCCCCTCTTCGTTTTTATGGGTTGTGTCATGCGTCATCTCTCTCAAATAGGGCGAGAGAGAGGGAGTAGCCCTCGATTGAAAGAGAGGGAGGGCTCAGGCGAACTTCGAACGGAAAAATGAGAGAGAGAGAGAGAGAGAGAGAGCTGGTAAGGGAACGAGGGAGGGAGGGAAGGGAAAGGGGAAAAAAAATCTGTATCAAAAACAAAAAGAGGCAAAAGCAAACCCTCGAAAGCTGGGTTTCTCGGTGTTAAGTCTGACAAATCCAAGTGTCAAAATTTGTAATTATGTTTAAGTAGCTAACATTTAAGCAGCTACGCTTATATATATATCATTTCCCAAGCTAAATCTTCTACAGTTTCATAATCCCTGCCAGTTGAGAATAAATAAAACGAAAATTTTCATTTTAGGGGCCAACCTTGTGGCCCCTAATTTCAAGTATATGCTACACATTTTTTAAAATTCAAATATCTGATAACCTTTTTTTAGAAAACTGGCAAAAAAAATACCTGCCTTTATTGTTGCAGGTTAATTCATAAATCAAATGACAACAGTGATCATCTTCAAGAGTTCAAAGGTTTACCTTTTCTTAATAGGGATGAAAAGGTACTTTTCAATTTTCAAAAGACAATATAAGAAACTAAAAACCAGTCACTTTTTTCAATAGGGTAGAAGTTGACCTAAGTAGGGATGGCAGTGGACAGGGGACAACGCCCCGCCTCGCCCCCATTTGGATCGGGGATGAAGTGCATGAAATGGGGATGGAGGCGGGGATGAAGGTTATAATCTATCCCCATGCGGGGATGAAGGTGGACTTATGCTTTTCCTCGCCCTGTCCCATTTGATTCAGGGATGAAGGGCATGAAATGGAGATGGAGGCGGGGATGAAGGTTAAAATCTATTCCTGTGTGAGGATGAAGGCTATGCTTTTCCCCACCCTGCCCCATCCCCGTTACAATCCCTGCCTTGTCCCACTTTGCCCCATCCCCAATCCTTTAAGGGATGACTATAAAACGAGGGGAAACGGGCCTCACCCCCGTTTGGACCAAGGATAGAGGACTTGGACCGGGGATAGAGGTAGGGGTAGAGGTTAAAATCCATCCCCGTTCAAGGATGAAGGTTCGGATTTTGAGATCGAGCGGGGGTGGAGACCTTGACCCCGCTCGGGTCCATTGCCATCCCTGTACGCGATGTTCCTATTTGACTGTTTTAAAAAAAAAGTTTAGCTCATATTTAAAATTTCATAAACACGAGGCCCATATTTGTAATCAAGAGCCAAAGGTTGGCCCTTAAATGAGATTTTCCGTAAGTCAAATATCCATGAAATTTCTTATTCTGCATAGTTTTAAAGTGAACCCTTCAAGGGCATTGTAACATCTTAAAAAAGATGCAATACATTATTCATTGAAAAAGCAAGAAAAACCATCACATGACGAAGAAACATCTCCAGCAGCAGTGAGTTTAAACTAGAGCATCTCCAGCAGCAGTGAGTTCTTGGCACACGTGATCAAGGTCCTTTTATTCTTGTCTTAGCCACATCTGTGATTTAGCAACGCGGGTAACGGAGACCGCAAGACGCCCCGATCCTTCGGCCTGCAGCCGAGTAGATGACTGCTGCATAGGTAGGAGTGTTTGCATAGTAGCAGAAGCAACGAGTTTGAGACCTTAGCCTGAAACAACACAGTGGGGTTGGTGTCGCACCTTGGTATGCACTCAAGCATGGATTGAGTGCTGATATATCACAAGGCTGGGATGAGCTACGCAACACACTGCCAAGAAGCATAATCATGACGAAGAAACATGTGAGAGCATGGGATTTGAGCTCCATGATCCCCCTTCTCAGCAACAAGGGAAACAAAGCAACCGAGAGAGAGAAAGAGCACAAGTTTTGATAGGAAAAGAAAGCAACCGAGAGAGAGAAAGAGCACAAGTTTTGATAGGAATCGGAAGTATGGTATTCTACAGATCGACCCAAGAATTTATAGACATCAAGTTCTTTCCCAACCATGGGAAATATGAAAGAGGCAATTTTCAAATTCGTATAATAGCTGTTGCACCTTATCATGAATGTCGACTAGTGTGAATAGGACATCCAACTCGACTTTTTTCACGATGCAACTAAATGATTCATGTTTTGTCTCTTCCTTTCCACTAGGTGGGCTTGCTAGTGGTAATTATTGTGCGCACTAGTCATCTTTTAACAAAAAAGTCCGGACAACCTATCACATATCTCTATTTTCTATTGTTTGCAAAAAGTATTGGCATATTCTTCAAATACCCACCCGCTGAATTTTGGATGATTTTGGGGTTGTTTAAGATAATTTTAAAACTTCTAGAACACCTTTGGAAGAGAGAACAACTGATAAAAAAAAAGTTTTGACAACTGAAGTTTTTGATACGAGAAGTTTTTTAAAAGAAAGTTTTAACCGAGTATGAGTAGCATGAGAAATGTGAAAAATATGTGAGAAAGGGTCGATGGTGGTGACGGTGTTCATTAGATGGGTGGTAGAGAGTGTAAAAATAGATTTTATCTTGGTAGGAAACATTCCTCTACCACCTCCTACCCTTTGCAAAAAAGTCTCTCATTTGGAAGCGTTAGAAAATTCGTACTAATATTCTATTTTAAATCACTTTCCATGTATCTTTCTCACTTCCAAACGTGCCCCTAGTGAATCTCGTGAACACTCTTAGTGGCTTCACACAAATAGTGAGTCTCACTAAGTGAGCCTCTTCCCGTTAACGAGTCTCGCTAGTACCCTTATAGCTAAACTCCTTATTCCCCGCTATGATAACCGAAATTTTAAAAATTTAGAATTTTACAAAAATAGGAAATCGACAAAACTTTGTTGAAAATTCATTGAACATTTCAATAAACCTTTGGGTCATGAGCAGCTAATTTAGGTTAAAATGTAAAAAACCTCAAAATTTTTTGTACTAAAACACTATTTTAATTTTCAAAAGCAAACAAAATGGATGGCTTTACCTTTAAAAACCCCTTCTTTCAAAATATAGTTTCTAAACCCAGATCCAAAATATCAAAAGATAAATTGCACACAAAACATAAGTGTCATTCATTTCACAAGGTATGAGTTTACAAAATACATCTTATCTTGTACAAGATAAAATTAAAAAATTCAAACAACACCTAGAAACAATCCCACACTACAAGAAAAACTCTAATTAGCGACGAAATTTTTCCATCACAAATTTGCGATGGATTAGCTAGAGAAAACTATATGTTGCTAACATTCGAATTATTTGCAGAATTATCGACGAAAAAAAATTTGTCGCAAATCCATCACAACTTAGCGATGGATCAGCGACAAAAATTTTTCGTTGCTACTCTGTCACTAAGTAAAGACGGATTCGTGACAGAATTTTTCCATCGCTAATTTTTCTCGTAAAACCCTAATGTGAGCCCCTTTCTTTCCCTTTCTGTTTCATCTCTCGCCCGCCGCCCATCAACCTCCCCCTTCGACTTAGCCTCCCTCTCACCTCCGCTCTCATCATTTTTCTGTCCGGTGAGCCCCGTCCGACAACCCCCTTTCGACCTCACCTCGTCTCCCTCTCCCAACTCTGGTCTCTCTCGTCTGCCGACACCAACACCAACTCCTTTCAGGTAACCCCCGACTCCCCTCTCTCTTTCTTTTTTCGCTGGCCGATGAGTCCCTTTCTTTCACTTCAGAGGGGCCGAGCCCCCTCCCTGTCTCTCGGTCATACGGGATGCGAGGGAGGGGCTTGGCCCCCTCCCTGTTCTTTTTTCGCAAGGGAGGGGTCGAGCCCCCTTCCTGTCTCTCGATCTTATGGGATGCGAGGGAGGGGCTCGACTCCCTCCCTGTTCTTTTTTTGCCAGTGAGAGGCCTACCCTCCTCCCTGTCTTCCTGTCTTACGAGATGCGAGGGAGGGGCTCGACCCCCTCCCTGTTCTTTTTTCTCCAGGGAGGGGTCAAGCCCCCTCCCTGTCTTACGAGATGCGAGGGAGGGGCTCGGCCCCCACCCTATTCTTTTTTCACCAAGGAGGGGTCGAGCCCCTTCCATGTTTCCCAGTCTTACGGGATGCGAGGGAGGGGCTCGACCCCTCTTTGTTCTTTTTTCGCCAGGGAGGGGCCGAGCCCCCTCCCTGTCTTCTTGTCTTACGGGATGCGAGAGAGTAGATTGTTTTGTATTGTATTATTTTGTATATTTGTACTTTGCAGGTATGTAGTTAAGCTAATTACGCAATGCTTAGTGCTAAGCATCACATGCGGTTAAAAATGCAATACAAAAAGAAATAAAAAAAAATGCAAAGGCAAAAGCAATGCAAGTCGGGTAAATACTCGTGGTGAGTAAGTGATGCAAACGCATCACATGTTATTTAATTTCTTGGATGCAACACTTTTTTGTTCACACACTCACTTAATTGTGGATATCTAGGACTGCTTTGATAGGGTTGGGAGATCATGCTGAGAATAATTTTAATTTACGAAAATAGAAGTATTTTTATTTTTGGAGTTCGCACTCCATGCTAGTCATGGTAGTAGTTAGCGAGATATTGGAGTGTATTTGTTGCAGATACATGTTTGACATTGTTTTGATATGAATGATTTGAATGTATTGCAATGTTTGATGTGACTGTATCAATGATTGCATGAAGTTATTTTCAATTTGATTATGCCTTTTATGTGAAAATGTAACATGAAAACATACTTCAAATGAATATATCGTGTTATGAATGGGTTTGCACATGAAAATGAATAATAAGTTATCAATACTTCAAACATACTTCAAATGAATGGTTTTGCATATGAAAATATTAAGTTATCAATGCATGCATCATAGTTTATGTGATTGAATGACATTATATATATATATATATATATATATGTGTGTGTGTGTGTGTGTGATATATCAAATCATTACATCCACCATGAATGCATGATAAATTAGATATTTTCTTCATCATAGCATTCTTATGATTCTCTTTTAACTAGTTAGGATAATATTTGTAACTTCATAGGACATTGATGTGATATGAATGATTTGAATGTATTGCCATGTTTGATGTGACTGTATCCATGCTTGCATGAAGTTATTTTCGATTTGATTATGTACCCATGGAATTGCATATCATATAAAATATCTAAATAACATTTTTATTTGTTAGAATATGGTTTGTAGAGGTAACAGTGGTCGAGCACTCAGTGGTCAAGGACCAAGTGAAGGCCGTGTGATATCATTAGGTAGATGTATTTGTGTTATATTTAAATATATGCATTCATTATGTTTTTACTTATATGTTGATATAAAAATTGTTACTTGTTAATCATTTTTATAGGATTTCAGCTCAGTGATAGTCAATCTCAGCCTTCGTCTTCACGTAATGCTTCGATAGGTATATCATTTAAATAATTGTATACTTGATTAGTTTAAATGTGCATTGTGTGAATTTATAACTCATTATTTTTTAGGTGATGTTTCGCCTACACATGACCCACCTACACCAGCTACTCATACACATCACGAGACAACGCCGGATGCAGGGTCTTCTTAGTCTGACACATGACGACTCATTCAAATAGTGTATATCGATAGTCGACTGTAAGTATTTCATTGTCACTTGTCCAATACTTATCTTATAAATAGTGTATATCAACATGCGATTGTTAATGTATATCGATTCATGTGCAACGCAAGGTTCGAGCCACAAGAAGTAATACGAAAAATTAGAAAGTCATTACTTCAACATCTTCTAGGACCGGTCTCTCAATAGAAAGAGTACTCGAAGAAGGTGTTGGACAAATTATTGTCTTCATTCATGGTATGTAATCGTTTATCATAACTAATGCGTTTTTATATTGAATTTTTTATTATAGTCATGTGTGCTAACTTTCTGAAAGTATTTGTAGGCTTCGCATCGCTTCACGACTGCGAACGAGGAGAAGAACGTGAGGGTAGTGTGGCAGAAAGTGACTGTCAATTGATTTGTTGACATATTGCATAATATGAAGACTGCAGTAATAAAAGCAGCTAGTGGGATAGATGATCCACTGTAGTAGAAGGGTCATGGCCCTTCTACTAGCAGGGGAAATTATTGAGAGGGAATGTGCAAAAAGTGGGCAAGCAATGAATTTCAAAATCGCTCAGCAAAGGCTGTACAAAACTAAGCGAATATGCCCGATGCCTATCTACACACAAGTGAATCTAAGACTTTTAGAAGCCACCAGAAGAAAATGGTAACTCATCAATATATATATATATATATATATATATATATATTGTCAAATTTATAAGTATTGTTGCATACTTTTTAATTATTTTTTTTATCATTTAACCTCACAAAAAGCAGAAAAATAGGCATTGTGCTTTACAAGGATGTGCTTGTTGAAACACATAAACGTAAGAGCACGAGAGAGTTTGTATCAGAGAAGGCGAGAGCGACAACGGTATGTATTTATTGTATTAATAAACATTGTGATAGACAAGTTACCATGAACATTGTAATTCTTAATTATTAATCCATACTGTAATCATTACTTTGTAGGAGTCATACGAGCAGCAGATGGTAGAGCGATATGACGATGACTCCACTCAGCATCTGCCTTTTGATCTTGCAGCATGGGTGACTGCAACCGGTGAACCCAAAAAGGGTTGTGTGTTCGGGTTTGGGAGTAACATGAACACTACATCAGTCGTTGCCTCCTGCAGCAGAGCTCTTAGAGTTTTCTTGCCAGTATCAACTCCCATCGTCTGATTGACCCTGCTATGTCTTGGGATGGTGTCTGTCAACGTCTTGAGGATAAAATGCATGACTTTTTTATGAAGTCATTTCCAACCTTGTCCATAATGAGTTGTGCAACTTTTTTTGGGATAAAGAAACTTTGTCTGCATTCAACATGAGCTCTGGTGTCTGTCAGGTATAAAGATTCATGTAATTTGTTTCATGTCATTAGATTTCAAGTTAGTATATGCATGATTGAATATATATATATATATATATGCATGATTGAATCACTATGATTTTTTTTGACACCTTTAGAACACATATATCCATGATTGAATCGCTATACAGTTTTTATGACACCCTTATAACACATATACGCATGATTGAATCACTATGAAAGCTTTTTGATAACCTTACAACAGATATATGCATGATTTCATCACTATAAATTTTTTTTACTGCCTTATAACACATATATGCATGATTAAATCACTATGAAAGTTTTTTGGCAACCTTAGAACACATACAAACATCCTTTCATTACTATGACAACTTTAAAACATATATGAGCATAATATTAGCATATATGAAAGTTTTTTGACTGCCTTATCACACATATATGCATGATTGAATCAATATGAAAGTTTTTTGACAACCTTAAAACACATATGCATGATTAAATAACTATGAAAGTTTTTTACTGCCTTAGAACATATATGAGCATGATTGAATCACTATGAAAGTTTTTTGACAACCTTAGAACACATATGAGCATGATATTAGCATATATGAAAGTTTTTTGACTGCCTTATAACACATATATGCATGATTGAATCAATATGAATTTTTTTTTATAACCTTAGAACACATATATGCATGATTAAATCACTATGAAAGTTTTTTGACAACCTTAGAACGCATATAAGCAAGATTTCATCACTATGAAATTGTTTTACTGCCTTAGAACACATATATGCATGATTGAATCACTATGAAATTTTTTTACTACCTTAGAATACATCTATGCATGATTGAATCACTGTGAAAGTTTTTTGACAACCTTAGAATACATATAAGCATGATTTTATCACTATGAAAGTTTTTTGACTGCCTTATAACACATATATGCATGATTGTGATACATAACACATTTATTTGACAGCCAAATTAAAATTATATGCATGCATGAATCACTGTGACATTTTTTTGACAACCTTAGAACACATATCTGCATGATTAAATCACTATGAAAGTTTTTTGACAACCTCAAAACACATACAAGGATTCTTTCATCACTATGGCAACTTTAGAACACATATGAGCATGATATTAGCATACATGAAAGTTTTTTGACTGCCTTATCACACATATATGCATGATTAAATCAATATGAATGTTTTTTGACAACCTTAAAACACATATATGCATGATTGAATAACTATGAAAGTGTTTTGACTGCCTTAGAACACATATGAGCATGATTGAATCACTATGAAAGTTTTTTGACAACCTTAGAACACATATGAGCATAATATTAGCATATATGTAAGTTTTTTGACTGCCTTATAACACATATATGCATGATTGAATCAATATGAAAGTTTTTTGATAACCTTAGAACACATATATGCATGATTAAATCACTATGAAAGTTTTTTGACAACCTTAGAACACATATAAACATGATGTCATCACTATGAAATTGTTTTACTGCCTTAGAACACATATATGCATGATTGAATCACTATGAATTTTTTTACTGCTTTAGAACACATATATGCCTGATTGAATCACTATGAAAGTTTTTTGACAACCTTAGAACACATATAAGCATGATTGCATCTCTATGAAAGTTTTTTGACTGCCTTATAACACATATATGCATGATTGTGATATATAACACATTTATTTGAGAGCCAAATCAAAATCATATGCATGCGTAAATCAATGTGACATTTTTTTGACAACTTTATAACACATATCTGCATGATTGAATCACTATGAATTTTTTTTGTCAGTCTTAGAACACATATCTAAATTTTATTATTGTTCTTCACTTGATTGCTAGTCTATGTGTCATTCAGCCATTTACTTTGATTGCATTAGATTAGGTGCATTGCATATAATTTATTTAATTATATTTTGTTTATCAATACTAACATTTTGATTCTCTTGTAGGATGCTGGAGAAGATCAACATAGAGAAGCTGATGGAGGCATGGATAGAGGAGCAGATCGAGACAATGAAGAGGATGATGCCCCGAATCTTGGCGAGGATTATATTAATGTGTTTAATTTGTTTCACGTACTTGTAACTAATTAGAACTTGGCAAGGACTGTACTGGGTTGTTAAATCTGTTTAACTTATAACTTGTGTTAAATTTGTTTCACCTGCCTTGTATATGTATTTTTTATGTGTACTTTGTTTTTTATACATAGGTTATATAAATTGTATAACGAGAAATTTTTCTTGATATTCATATTTAAAAAAAAATAGTTTTTTTAAAAAAAAAAATTGTGACAGATATTATCCATCGCTAATATCCGTTGCCAATTTAAATAAGTCAATGTTTTGCGATAAAATTTAATTTGTCGCTAATCCCTCGCTAAATTAGCGACAAACATTAGTGACAGATACATATTCGTCATCAAATTTTAGTGATAGATTAGCGATAGAATACATTCCTTCGCAAAACCAAATCAGTTCTTATTTAGTGATGGATTAGTGACGGACATGATCTGTTGCCAATCCATCGCTAATTAGCTACAGATTAGCGACAGATATATTTTATCGCATTTTAGCGACCAAGATAATACGATGGATGATTTCTGTCGCTAATCTATTGCTAAACACGTTAGCGATGAATATCGTTCATCGCTAATCTGCATTTTCTTGTAGTGTTAGGTCCATTGTCCAAAAGTCCACTGAGCTCAGTGCTCCTCATTTATCCGTTTCACCAAGATATCTCCTAAAAAATAATTAAAGTAGTAGGGTGAAACATACCACAGTCTCAGTGTGAAGCAACTACTAACACAAGCCTCACGAGATAGTAGCAAGAGATTAACCCAGTTTGAAAGGTCACTTGGCCAAAACTTTATTTTTTTCCAAACGAGAGGAGTCAACCCTTGAATCATCAGGTGTCTACTTTCAGGAGCACTCACATTATGAAAGAGACTCGGGAAAAGTCAACCTTGCTGAACCAGGGGTCGGCCCTCAACTAAGGGTTAAGGTCTTTCTTAAAAGAACAAGGATGAATTGACTCTCCCAACTTGAGAGTCGACTTTCAGAACAAATAGAACCACCACTAGCTACAAAAAAGAGTCTACCCACCAACCCAAGGGTAGACCCTCAGGTGCATCAGGCATCGAGCACACAAATTCATGCCAAGTCTAACTACATACATGAATATTTTTTTTATTTAGTTGCTTTTGTATTACATGCTATGTTCATACATAATTTTGTTACGATCCTGTTTACATGAAAATAGTACCACCACTATAAGAAAAATATGTATTAGCGATGGACGATATCCGTCGTTAATCCATCACAAAATCTGTCACTAACGTGTTTAGCGACAGATTAGCGATGACTTAGCGACAGATAGAGTCTGTCGCATAACCCTAGTCGCTAAACTGCAACAAAATTTATCTGTCTCTAATCCATCGCTAATTAGTGATGGCTTAGAGGTGGATCATGTCTGTCGCTAAATAGAGACTGATTTGGTTATGCAATGGAATTTAATCCGTCGCTAATCTCTCGTTATGCTGTAATGAGAGATACATATCTGTCGCTAATGTCTGTCACCAATTTGGCAACTGATATTAGCGACGACTTAAATTCTGTCGCAAACCATCGACTGATTTAAATTGGCGATGGATAATATCCGTCGCTAATTTAAAAAAAAAAAATTGAAATATGAAACTCGATAAAAATTTCTCGTTATATAATTCATATAGCCTCCTTATAAAAAACAAAGTACACATAAAAAATACATATACAGATGAAGCAAATTTAACACAAGTTCTAAGTTAAACAACTTTAACAACCAAATACAGTCCTTGCCAAGTTATAATTAGTTACAAGTACGTCAAACAAATTAAACGCATGAATCTAATCCTCGCCAAGATTTAGGGCATCATCCTCTTCATTCTCTCGATCTGCTTCTCCCTCCATGCCTCCATCAGCTCCTTTACACTGATCATCTCTAGCATTCTACAAGAGTAAAAAAAATGTTAGTATTTATAAACAAAATATAATGAAATAAATTATATGCAATGCACCTAATCTAATGCAACAAAGTAAATGGTTGAATGACACAGAGAATAGCAATAAACTAAAGGACATTAACAGAATTCCAACATTCTACAAGAGAACCAAAATGTTAGTATTTATAAACAAAATATAATGAAATAAATTATATGCAATGCACCTAATCTAATACAACAAAGTAAATGGATGAATGACACATAGACTAGCAATAAACTAAAAGGACATTAATAGAATTCAGATATGTGTTCTAAGATTGAAAAAAAACTTATAGTGATTCAATCATGCCGATATGTGTTTTAAGGTTGTCAAATAATGTCACAGTGATTCACGCATGCATATATGGTTTATAAGGCTGTCAAATAAATGTGTTATGTATCACAAATCATGCATATATGTGTTACAAGGTAGTAAAAAAACTTTCATAGTGATGAAATCATGCTAATATGTATTCTAAGGTTGTCAAAAAACTTTCATAGTGATTCAATCATACTCATATATGTTCTAAGGCAGTAAAAAAACTTTCATATTAATTCAATCATGCATATATGTGTTCTAAGAAATTTTTTATAGTAATTCAATCATGCATATGTGTGTTCTAATGCAGTAAAACAATTTCATAGTGATGAAAGCATGCTTGTATGTGTTCTAAGGTTGTCAAAAAACTTTTATAGAGATTCAATCATGCATATATGTGTTCTAAGGTTGTCAAAAAACTTTCATATTGATTCAATCATGCATATATGTGTTATAAGGCAGTAAAAAAACTTTCATATATGCTACTATCATGTTCATATGTGTTATAAGGCAGTAAAAAAACTTTCATAGTGATTCAATCATGCTCATATATGTTATAAGGCAGTCAAAAAACTTTATATGTGATTCAATCATGCATATCATGTTCTAAGGCAGTCAAAAAATTTATAGTGATTCAATCATGCATATATGTGTTATAAGGCATTAAAAAACTTTCATATATGCTAATATCAGGCTCATATGTGTTCTAAGGTTGTCATAGTGATGAAAGCATGCTTGTATGTGATCCAAGGTTGTCAAAAAACTTTCATACTGATTCAATCATGCATATATGTGTTATAAGACACTAAAAAAATTTTATAGTGATGAAATCATGCACATACGTGTTGTAAGGTTGTAAAAAAACTTTCATGGTGATTCAATCATGCGTATATGTGTTATAAGGGTGTCATAAAATTGTATAGTGAATCAATCATGCATATATGTGTTCTAAAGGTGTCAAAAAAAATCATAGTGAGGCAATCCTGCATATATGTATTCAATCATGTATATACTAGATTGAAATCTAACGACATGAAACAAATGACATGAATCTTTATACCTGACGGGCACCAGAGTTCATGTTGAATGCAGACGAAGTTTTCCTGCCTAAAAAAAGTTGCACAACTCAGTATGGACAATGTTGAGAATGACTTCATTTAAAAAGTATTGTATTTTGTCCTCAAGGCGCTGACAGACACCATTCCAAGCCATAGTAGGGTCAATCGGACGTTGAGAGTTGATGTTGGCAGGAGAACTCTGAGAGCTATGACTACAGGAGACAACAACTGGTGTGCTGTTCATGTTACTCCCAAACCCAAACACACGACCCTTTTTGGGTTCATCAGTTGCAGTCACCCATGCTGCAAGATCAAAAGGCGGATACTGAGTGGAGTCATCGCCATATCGCTCTAGCATTTGTTGCTTGTATGACTCCTACAACGTAATGATTACAATATGAATTAATAATTAAGAATTACAATATTTATGATAACATAATTCACGGTAACTTGTATATTACAATATTTATTAATACAATAAATACATATCGATGTCACTCTCGCCTTCTCTGATACAAAATCTCCCATGTTCTTACGTTTATGTGTTTCAACAAACACATCTTTGTAAGGCACAATGTCTCCTTTTTCTACTTCCTGCAATGTTAAATGATAAAAAAATCAATTAATAAGTATGCAGAAATACTTACAAATTTGACAATATATATATATATATATATATATATATATATATATATATATATATATATATATATATATTGATGAATTACCATTTTCTTCTGATGGCTCCCAAAAGTCCTAAATCTACTTGTGTGTAGATGGGCATCACGGATCTTCACTCGATTTTGTGTAAACTTTGCTGAGCGGTTTCGAAATTCATTGCTCACTCACTTGTCACACATACCCTTCCAATAATCTCTCCTGATAGTAGAAGGCCCATGGCCTTTCCACTGCAGTGGATCGTCTATCCCACCAGCTGCTTTTTTTGCTGCAGTCTTCATATTGTACAACATGTCGGCAAATCGATTGACAGTCACCTACTGCCACACTACCCTAGCTTCTTTCTCCTCGTTTGTAGTCGCGAAGCGATAAGAAACCTACAAATACTTTTAGAAAGTTAGCACACATGAGTATAACAAAAAATTAAATATGAAACATATTAGTTATGATAAACAATTACATACCATGGACGAGGATATTAATATGTCCAACACCTCCATCGGATATTCTTTCCATTGTGCGACCGGTCCTGGAAGATGCTGCAGTAGTGACTTCCTAATTTCTCGTATTACTTTTTGTTGCTCGAACTTTGTACTGCACATGAATTGATACATATTAACAATCAATTGTCGATATACACAATTTATAAGATAAGTATTGGACAAGTGACAATGAAATACTTACGATCGACTATCAATATACACTATTTGAATGAGTCGTTGTGTGTCACACTGAGAAGACCTTGCATCCGACGTTGTCTCGTGATGTGTATGAGTAGTTGGTGTAGGTAGGTCATGTGTAGGCGAAACATTACCCACATAACAATGAGTTAGAAATTCACACAATACACATTTAAACTAATCAAGTATACAATTATTTAAATGATATACCTATCAAAGCATTGCATGAAGACGAAGGCTGGGACTGCCTATCACTGAGCTAGAATCCTATAAAAACGATTAACAAGTAACAATGTTTATATCAACATATAAAATGCTTATATTTAAATATAACACAAAGAGATTTACCTAATGATGTCTCATGGCCTCCACTTGGTCCTTAACCACTATGACCTCTACAAACCATATTCTAACAAATAAAAATGTTATTTGGATGAGTTACATGATATGCAATTTCATGGATACATATTCAAATCGAAAATAACTTCATACAAGCATGAATACAATCACATCAAATATGAAAATATATTCAAATCATTTATAGCATATCAATGTCAAACATGTACCTGCAGGAAACACACTCCAATATTCCGCTAACTACTACCTCATTAAACATGGCAATACATTCAAGTCCTTCATAGCACTCAAACATGTATTTCACTAGATCGAGTATACTTCATCATCACTTGTTTCACTTTCATATTCTTCTTCTTCCTCCTCCTCTTTGTCATCTTCATCTTCTTCTACATTGGGCATTCATCCACTTGGTATATCATTTGGATCACATTCTTCCATACGTGTGCCATCAAACAATAGAGATGTGACATGCAGACCATGTGTGTCATCGTGACCATAAGAGAAGTCATACATATCATCTGATTGATAGTATTCAACCTCTTCAACAATCTTGTCTTCTTGTAACTAATTATACTCAGGGTATCGTTTAGACTTCACCTTGCAAACCGCCCACCATTCATTTCTATCTGACTTCCTTGTATTCGGATATGAAGTATAGTAAACTTGTTGAGCTTGCGATGCTAATAGGAATGGTTCATATGTTTCAAACCTTTATTTATGATTTACCTCCACAATGTTTGAGGCTTTCTAGACTCTTGTTGTTGTGGGATCAAACCAATGACACTTGAATACAGTTAACCTATTATTTGTGTCTAAGTAAGTGAACTTCATTATTTCTTCTATAACACTATAGTAGTCAAGTTCATTTTTACCGTAACTGCTACCCTGGACACACACGCCACTATTCATCGTTGACTTGTTTGCACCATAGTCTTTTGTATGAAATCGATAACCATTTACGATGTATCTGTTGTAATATTGTACAACTTTGGTTGGACAATTTTGTAAATCACATATTCTTTGGTCATTAACACCACCATGGTGGACCTACAAGCATAAACAATGACTGTAAACACTACCAATTAAGTAACATATTGTTGTTCACATGGAAAGAATGCATGTCATCATCCTTACCAACTCTTTCATCCATGCCACAAACTTATTTTCACGTTCTTTTTGTAATTCTGAATCAGTTAGATGTAAAAGTTCTCTTCGCAACTCCAAATCAAATCATCTGCATTTAACAAATAGTTATATTACCAAAACATGTACGTAGAGAACTAAGTGTAACATATTATGTATACTTACTCGATATAGGGGTCGATCTCTGAGCAATTAAAAAGGATATAGATTTGTGATACGTCTTGCTCTCGATCTTCCAAGAGTCTTGATCGACAACTGCTAAAGGCCTTCCCAAGTGGTTTAAATATCGATAGTTTGTCAGTCACAATAACTTGTTCTCCATCATCATTACGAGGTGGGCAAGTGTAATGTGTTGGAATGTGAGGCTCAAAGTATATAGATGAAAATTTTAAAATTTCTTCTAAAGTGTATGCCTCACAAATTGAACCTTTCACTCTTGCTTTATTTTGAACCTTTTTTTTAGGTCAAAAATGCATCTTTTGATACCCCATACCTAGTGCGTTCACCATAACCTTCACACGGTAGAGATTTTCTGTCAATTTCTCATCTTTGGGCAACATACTCTTTATAATAGAGCATGGACTGTCAAAACATAATTGACTCAAATTATACTCTGACTTCAAATTTAGTAGTTGAAGAACTGCAGACAAGATAGTGTGACTCTAGCAACCATTCCACAGTGGCTCATCAACATTTCTAAGTAAGTCATAAAATCTACTAGCTACATCGTTTGTTGCTTCTTCCTCTACCTCAATTGGTACATCATTAGGTCCCATAGCAGAACCCATTTCTGATCCTACGGCATCAAATATCAAATCCACATATGAATTATCGTGCACCACATCCACCTGTGCGCCAAAATTATTTTAAAATTCTTCACCATGAAACATTCAATTCTGATAACCATTAACAAAACCCTAATTGTATAGTTGATGTCTAACGCCATGAGGTTCTACAAATTGATTATTCTTACACATCTTGCAGAGGCATCTGATCCGACCGGTGGGATCCACTATACTGACACTTGCCATTGCGAATTCAATAAAACTGTCAACACCATTCATATATTCATGCAATACCTCATTATCAACTATCCTACGGTACATTCATTCATGGTTTGCAGCCATTTTGTCCTATAATGTTATGGATATTATCATCACCAGTTGAAAGAGAATCATAATAATGCTATGATAAAAAAAAATATCTAATTAATTTATTAATTCTTGTTTGGTGATTGTTTGTGAATAATTTTTTTGTTTCAGTTAATGCATAAATTTTCTTCTCCTCTATACCACAAACATGCTTAACATAAAATGCAATTTCATGAACTATTATGCATGCATTGATAATTCAATATTTTTGTATATAACACCATCAAATCATATTTATACACATCACAAAGATATTTAGAAATATAAAATCATATTCCATAAAATGCTATATTCATTTTAAGCATATTTTCATGATACAATTTCACATGGAAGGTATAATCAAATGAAAAATAACTTCATGCAAGCATGGATATAGATACATCAAACATTGCAAAACATTCAAATTATTCATATCAAACATTTACATGCAACAAACACACTCCAATATCCCGTTAACTACTACCATGCCTAGCATGGAATCTGAACTCCAAAAATAAAAACACTTCTATTTTCATACATTAAAATCATGCTTGACATGATCTCCAAACTCCATCAAAGCAGTCCTAGATATCCACAACTAAGTAAGTGTGTGAACATAAAAGTGTTGCATCCAAGAAATTGAATAACATGTGATGCGCTTGCATCACTTACTCACCACAGGTATTTACCCGATTTGCATTGCTTTTGCCGTTGTATTTTTTTCTTATTTCTTTTTGTATTGCATTTTTAGCCGCATGCGATGTTTAGCATTAAGCATCGCGCAATTAGCTCAGCAATGTACCTGCAAAGCACAAATATATAAAATAATACAAGGAGGAGGCTCAACCCCTCCCTTGCGAAAAATAAAACAGGGAGGGGTTGGAGTCCCTCCCTTGTATCCCGTAAGACAGGGAGGGGGCTCAACCCCTCCCTAGCGAAAAAAAAATAGGGAGGGGGCTCAGCCACTCCCTTTCATCCCGTAAGATAGGGAGACAAGGAGGGGGCATGACCCTCCTTGGCGAAAAAAAACATGGAGGGGGCTTGGCCCCTCCCTAGAGAAAAAAAACAAGAGGGGGGGCTGAACCCCTCCCTTGCATCCCGTAAGATAGGGAGACAGGGAGGGGGCTCAGTGCCTCTTTGGCGAAAAAAGAACATGGGAGGGGGGCGAGCCCCTCCTATGCATCCCGTAAGACAGGGAGACAGAGAGGGGGCTCAGACCCTCCCTGGCAAAAAAAAAAATAGGGGAGGGGGCCGAGCCCCTCCCACACATCCCGTAAGACAAGAAGACAAGGAGGGGGCTCGGCCCCTCCCCGGCAGAAAAAGCACAAGGAGGGGGGCCGAGCCCCTCCCTCGCATCCCATAAGACAGGGAGACAGGGAGGATCGGCCCCTCCCTGGCTAAAAAGGAAACGACTGGTGAAAAAGGAAAGAGAGAGGGGAGTCAAGGGTTACCTGAGCCGAAGGGAGAGGTCAGCGAGTGACGAACGATGGGTGACGGGCGATGTGTGGCGAGTGATGGGCGACGACCGGTGAAGACGAAATAGAAAGGGAAAGAAAGGGACTTGAATTATGGATTTATGGGGAAATCAACGATGAAAAATTTTTGTCGCTACTCCGTCTCTACTTGGCGATGGGGTAGCCACAAGAAATTTTTGTTATTAATCTATCACTAAGTTGCGATGGATCGTGAGACAGAATAAATTTCATCGCTAATCCGTCACTAATTGGCGATGGATTACCGACGAAATGTTTTTCGTTGCAAATAAGTGAAATTTTAGCGATGAATAGCTTTCTCTTGCTAAGCCATCGCAAATTTGTGATGGAAAAATCCATCACAAATTTCCATCGCTAATTAGCATTTTTCTTGTAGTGCACTCTCCTGAAAACTGTGGGCTTCTTTAGCCCGTCCAAGGGTGTTCATTCATACATTTACTTGTGTCTTTTAACCCTTGGAGGACACCAAGACACTTGCACCAGAGTTTGGGATCCTTCATTAAGGCATGCCTCTCCTTAAGACCTATAGTTTGAAACTTTGTCCTTCACTTTAAAGTCAATATAGTGCACTACTAGGTATATTGCAGTAGCTTCACCTTTACCTCGAGTATCGAAGTCTATTATTCCCTATACCTTGTGGTAAAGAATGAATCCATTAGACTCTATTGACAAAAATTCTCTCTATGAGCCATGTGCATGCTTGTTCACATCTGACAAGCTAGCTTAAGCCAAAAGAAGATCAGGCGAGCAGAATAATCATCAAATAAGGCTTATTATTAACAATTAATTCATTATACATCATAAGTACCCTCGTGGTACCATGGGTCAACATCCAAACATGTTCTTGTAACAAAATATCTCTAGGGTTATCACCCTAGGATTTTCAACTATACGTATTCTTTTTTTGTTTCCTTAATATTGCCAGTATAAAAATGCTCATAACTAGAATCTGTAGGATTTCATATCTCAATACATCACACAACATGCAATATACATCAATGCATAAAATGGGTTCATATTGGATCACCCATACTCACATCAATGCCTCACTGTATAAAAGTTGTTCAAAAAATACTAAATATTTGTACTAGAGTCCATACACAACTAATTTCAGCCAATTTCATTGAACCCAAGCCTAACAGTCCAAACTCAAAGCTGAAAATCTAAAAATAACACATTCAGGCATCTCAAGACTCCACTCAGTTGAGCCAGGAGTCGAGTCATTTGTTCAAGATTTGACTCATTGCTTGCAGTGAGTCCACTCATTTGTTCAAGAGTTGACTTCTCAATTTACAGGGGTCGACTCATCTATTTATGAGATGAATTGCCAGTTTACAAGGGTCAACTCACATAACACAAGGGGTCAACCCTCTACCCCCAGAAACACAGAATAAAAAAAGAAGAAGTGAAGAGTCGACCTTTGATTTGCAGGGATTGACCCTCGAGGTTTAATATAACATATAAAATTATGAAGGAGTTGACTCCAAAACAGTAGCTCCTTAATAGGCCAAACCAAAAATCTCCATTTCAAAATAGAACTTTTTAATAATTTTTCATGGATTCTCATTCTAAAATATGAGATGAACAATTCTAACATGCATTCTAACAAGAAAACCAGATAAAAAATATGTTAAACCCCATACTCATTGAAACACACAGATGTATGATTTTGAAAACACTATTTTCTAAACATACAATGTTCATGAGTATGTGAAATTATGAAAAGCTCAAACTAAAACATGTTTGAGCAACTTCATAACATGCAATGAGTTTCTTAACAGAAATCACATTTGATACACACATTAAACACTTCCTAATCATGCTAAGATTTCTCCTAACCTAGAATATTTTTCAAACAAACATCATCTACATGCTTACATGCCTCTAGAAATCCTAGAGTAAGATCACACATTTCTTACGCAAGAAATCCAAGATAAAAATACGAAGATCTCCCGAAACATACACTTAGAACGATTCTTCATCCAAAAATGGAGCTCTTCCCAACTCAACCACTCCACTACAACAACTCCACTAGTCTGGACTCCTCCAATGAGAGAAGAGGGAGCTCACGGGTGAGGGAGGAGAGGGTGTGTGGGTGAGACCGAGAAAGAGAAGTGAGGAACAATGAGGGGTTTGGTTTAAAGAGGGAGAAGGGAGAAAGAAACATGAGGTATGCATAATAAGAGAGTTGGTTTAGATTTAATAAAACCCTTTTAACACAACTCAAAGTAGGTTAATATTTGTCAAAACCAAGAAAATTGATGGGGGATGAGCTGCTTATTTTAATGACAGTTGCCCTTGCCTAAGTTACCATTATGCCCTTTGTAACCTTCTTCTACCCATTTTGCCTCTTTTTGCAAACCTAATTATCAGACTACCATTATTCTTATAAAACCAAAAATTTTCAAATAAACTTCTTATATATCCCTTTACAATTTAATCCTCCACCTTTACTAGAAATTTTGGGCACGTGTCTTGCCCAAAAATTATTATTTTGCCCCTATATCAAATCAGATCCGATCCAAACCTGATTTCAATGATTATAGGGTTCATGATTTTTGAAATCTAATATTAGATAATATAAACCATAAATTTCAAGATGTTACATTAAATGAGTTGAGTACAAAAAGAGGGTGTTCAACTCAGCTTGGGTGATCTCATATAGATAAAAATACATATGTTTTAAGTTATGGAAAGCAATGTCGTACAAATGATTAGAGGAGGTAGCTCTTAACTTGATGTTTAAGGTTTAAATATCAATGTTTGTACCATTTAAATTACATATAATTTTTTACATGAGTAAGCTCGTGTTTTGCCCAACTAGCTCATATATAAGATATAACATTCCAAAATGTTAACCTGAAAATACAAAATTTTGATTTTGATACAAGGTCTTATCAATGGCATTGCTCCAACCGGATTTAGCACTAGGAGGCCCACTTGTGCACAAACGCTAGTGTATATTAGCCAACTAGAACTAAGTTAAAGAAAGAGACAACCAAGGACAAGAACCCTTTATCAAAAAAATGAAAATACAACGTAAATATTTATTTTTTATTTTGGTTAGAATTTTGAGTGGGTTGCAGGTATTTAAATTCATCATGAGACTAGATCTAATTCTCGTATTAGACTTGGGTCTAGGTCCAACTCGTAATTTGGTTCTAACCCAAGAATTTGAATCCAAAACATAAAAGAAACCATATAATTCATGAATTAATTTAAAATCATTCATCAATTAACTAAATTATTTTTAAACCATTGTCAATGAACTAACAAGTCTTTCAAATTAAGATTGATCTCGGATCTAAGCATTTGGTTCCTAACACCACTTATAGCATCTCGTCATTGCTTCAACTTCCACTACAAGAAAATCATGGATTTGCGACGGACGATATCCATCGCTAATCTATCGCTAAACTATTTAGCGATGGATTGGCGATGAATTAGCGATGGATAGCGCCCATCACAAATTTTTGGTCGCTAATTAGTGACAAAACTTATTTGTTGTTACTTCTGTCGCTAATTTGCGACAGACTAGCGATGGATCATAATTTTGTTTCGTCGCTAAATAAGCAACACAAATTTTGTTTTGCGACAGACATTATCCGTCGCTAAATTTAAAAAAAAAAATTGCTCCTTGTTGGGCGGTATTCCGGCAGCAATAAGCCAGACTTGTACTACACCCGACAGACATTGCTCAGGGTCTTAGACCCGAGCGGACCGGTTCGCCACTGCGGGGTCTTCTGCACAGAACTGCCATCCTCTGATATCACACTACAACAAAGCAGTAGATTAGCGACGACCACATTCCGTCGCTAATCCATCGCTAATCCGTCGCTAACCATGTTAGTGACGGATTAGCGACAATGCGGCGACAGTATGCTTACGTCGCGAATATTTCGACGCTAACTGGCGACGGAATAATTCCGTCGCCAAGTCCGTCGCTAATTGCGACGGAATAACGAGCGCTATATTCCGTCGCCAATCCGCCGGTACTAAACGGCGACCACGGCGTGGCAACGGATTTAATTCCGTCGCTAAGCCGTCGCTAGATTAATATGAATAGCGACGGAATCATCCGTCGCAAAAACGAATAAAAATAAAAAAAAAATTATTTAAAAATTAATTACCGAGAACTGTACAATTTATATTTCCTGTACAATTTATATTTCCTGTAAATAAAAAACAAACTACACAAAAAAATTCATATAACAAGTATCTATAATAATTAATCGTTCCACCTTAAAACTAAGAAGTTTAATTATTTACAATTCAACAATTACAATTAGGAAAAATAAAAAAAATAGAACTTCTTCAACACAGTCCTTTAATCATCGCCAAGATTTTGTGCGTCTTCTTGTTCATTGTCTTTATCTGTCCCTTCAGCTCCACTACCCTGATTATCGCTAGCAGCCTACACAAGAAAAGAACAGTCAGTATTGATAAACAAAATATAATGAAATAAATTACACACTATATGTGATTCTATCATGTGCTCATGTGTGATCTAAGGCAATAGAAAAACTCTATATGTGATTCTATCATGCTCATATGTGTGCTAAGGCAGTCAAAAAATTGAATATGTGATTATAGCATGTTCATATGTGTTCTAAGGCATATAAAAAAACTCTATATGTGATTCTACCATGCTCAGATGTGCTTTAAGGCAGGCAAAAAACTATATATGTGATTCGATCATGCTCGTATGTGTGCTAAGGCAGTAAAAAAATTGAATATGTGAATATAGCATGCTCATATGTGCTCTAAGGCAGGCAAAGCCAAAAATTTTATATGTGATTCTATCATAAATGATATATAACATGTTCATATGTGTTCTAAGGCAGTTAAAAAACTCTATATGTTATTATAGCATGTTCATATGTGTGCTAAGGCAGTCAAAAAACAGAATATGTGATTATAATATGCTCATATGTGTTCTTAGGCAGAAAAAAAACTGAATATGTGATTATAGTATGCTTATGTGTTCTAATGCAATCAAAAAAACTTTATATGTGATTCTATCATGCTCATATGTGCTCTAAGACAGACAAAAAGTTAAATATATATATATATATGTGATTCTATCATGCTCATATGTGTGCTAAGGCAGTAAAAAAATTGAATATGTGATTATAGCATGTTCATATGTGTTCTAAGGCATCTAGAAAAACTCTATATGTGATTCTACCATGCTCAGATGTGCTTTAACACAGTCAAAAAAACTATATATGTGATTATACCTGAGAGGGACCTGGAATCGAAGATCCCCTATCCTGAACAGCGGCCTTGATCTCATTTCGGAGAAAGGGGGCGACGGTGTATTGGAAGTAGTTATTCAGTGATTCATTAATGATCTCGCGTACATCATCACCGGAAAGAATAGTCGGCTGCTTGGAGCTTATGTCGGCGCAAGAAGTTGGTGAGCCGTAACTGGAAGAACCAATAACTGGTGAAGTGTTCATATTACTCCCAAACCCGAACACGCGACCTTTTTTGGGTTCACCTGCTGCAGTCACCCATGCTGTAGGATCAAATGATGGATGCTGAGTAGCGTCTTCGCCATATCGCTCTACCATTTGTTGCTCATATGCCTCCTACAAAATAATGTTTAAAGTATTCATTAATAATTAATGATAACATTATGATGACTTGCATATATATTGCAATGATTATTAATAGAATTAATACATACCGTTGTCGTTCTCGCCTTCTCTGATACGAAGACTCCCGTGGTCTTCCGTTTATGTGTTTCTACAAACACATCCTTATATGGTACACTGCCTCCTTTTTCTGCTTCTTGCGAAGTTAAATGACAAAAGATTTAGTACACAAATTTGCAACAATACTTATAAAATTAATATTATATATTGATGAGTTACCATTTTCTTTAGGTGGCTCCCAAATGTCTTAGATCCACCTGTGTGTAGATGGGCTTCGGGCATCTTCGATCGATTTTGTGAAGCCTTCGCAGAGCGATTTTTAAATGCATCTCCCGCCCACATATCGCACATTTCATCCCAGTAATCTCTCCTGATAGTAATAGGACCATGGCCCTTCCACAGTAATGGATCATCTACTACGCCAGATGCTTTTTTTGCTGCAGTCTTCATAGTGTGCAGCATGTCTGCAAATCGATTGGCAGCCACCTTCTGCCACACCTTCCTTGCATCATTTTCTTCCACCGTAGTTGCAAAGCGATTCGAAGCCTACAAATATTTTCAGAAAGTTAGTAGACATTGCTTAAATAAATAAAATATGAAACACATTAACTATGAGGAACAACTGTATACCATGAATGAGGACCACAATCTGTCTAATACCTCCTTTGGGTACTCTTTCCATTGAGCAACTGGTCCTGGTAGATGTTGAAGAAGTGAATTCCTAATCTCCCGTACTACTTCTTGTGGCTCAAACCTCGTGCTGCACATGAATTGTTACACAGTAAATATCAATATAAAATATTTAAAAGATATGCAATAAATGAAAACAAAATACTTACGGTCGATTATCGATATACACTATTCGAATGAGTCTTCTTGTACCAGCCTGAGAAGACCCTGTTTCCTGTGTTGGCTGTTGACTTGTGCGATCAACTGGTGTAGGTGGGTCGTGTACAGGCGCAACATCATCTGTAAAAAAATACACACCAAGTTCTCAGAATGTGCATTTGAACTAATCAAGCATCTAATTAGTTATATGATATACCTATCACAGGAGCCCGTGAAGATGAAGGTTGAGCCTGGCTACTACTGGATGAGCGACCACTATAACCTCCACGAACCATATTCTAACAAATAACATATGTCATACAATACATTCAAATAATTCACATCAAGTATTACAATGCATTCAAGTCATTCACATCAAGCATTGCAATGCATTCAAATAATTCAAATCAATGACATCAAGTATTGCACTAATTCAAATAATTCGTTAATTGCATAAATTATAATACATTCAGATAATTGAAATCATTCACATCAAGTATTACAATGCATTCGAATCATTCGTATCAAGTATTACAATACATTGAAATAAAATTTTTAATCATTCACACCAAGTATTGCAATACAACTCACATCAAGTATTACAATGCATTTAAATAGAGGTTTGTAGTATAAGATTTTGCTCACTAGCTTGAGAATTCTTCCTCGTCACTAGTTTGACTTTCTTCTTCTTCTTCTTCTTCTTCTTCTTCTTCTTCTTCTTCTTCTTCTTCATTGTTTGCCCATCCACTTGGTACATCATTTGGATCACATTCCTCTATGAATGTTTCATCAGCCAATGGAGATATGACATGCATATCATGCGCAACATCGTGACCATAAGCGAAGTCACAGACATCATCTGATTGATAGTAATCACTGTCTTCAGCTAACTCATCTTCTTGTAACTGATCATACTCGGGGTATAGTTTGGATTTCACCTTGCAAACTGCCCACCATTCATTTCTATCTGACTTTTTTATACTCGGATATGAAGTATAATAAACTTGTTGAGCTTGCGAGGCTAATATGAATGGTTCATATGTTCCAAACCTGGATTTATGATTCACCTCCACAATGCCTGAAGCTTTGTCGAGTCTTGTTGCAGTTGGATCAAACCAATGACACTTGAATACCGTAACCCTGTTATTCATGCCTAAGTAAGTCAACTCCATTATTTCCTCTATAACACCGTAGTAATCATGTTCATTTTCACCGTAGTTGCTACCCTTGACACACACGCCACTATTTATCGTTGATTTGTTTATACCGTAGTCTTTTGTATGGAATCGATAACCATTTATGATATACCCGTTGTAGCATTGCACAACTTTGGTCGGACCATTTTCTAAATCACATATTCCTTGATCTTTAACATCACCATGGCGAACTTACGCACAGACATAAACAATTATTGTGATCACGATCAATTAAGTAACTTAGTGTTGTTTATAAGTACTTTTAATTCATCAATCAATGGCCTTAGATATACATCAAGATTTTGGCCAGGTGAGGTCGGACCAGGGATCAACAGAGACAAGAAAAGATTTGGACGTTTCATACATAAGCTTGGTGGAAGGTTGTATGGAGTTACAAATACTGGCCAGCATGAGTATGGAGTTGATCTACCCCCAAATGGATTAAATCCATCTGTACATAGACCGAGTCTAACATTTCGCACTTCCATTGCGAAGTTCTGATGAGTACGATCAAAGTGCTTCCAAGCTTCAGCGTCAACAGGATGCGTGATCTTGTTTTCATCGTGTCGAACTTTATTTGCATGCCATCTCATGTGTTTAGCTGTCTTTGAAGACATATACAATCGCTGCAATCTAGGAGTGATAGGAAAGTAGCGGAGCGACTTGTATGAAACTTCCTTTGATCTTGTGCTACCATTGCCTCTTGTCTTTGGCTTGAACCGAGGATGCCCACATGACGGGCATGATATGTCGTTTTCCTGCTCCTTGAAATACAACATGCAGTGATTTGGACAAGCATCAATCTTTTTGTAACCCATACCTAGAGCGTTGACCATAACTTTCGCACGATAGAAATTTTTGTGGCAATTTCTCATCTTTAGGCAACATACTCTTCACAATCATGCACAAACGGTCAAAACATGATTGACTCAAATTATACTCGGACTTCAAATTCATTAGTTGAAGAACTGCAGACAAGATAGTGTGACTCTCACAACCGTTCCAAAGTGGCTCATCAGCATCTCTAAGTAAATCATAAAATCTACTAGCTGCATCGTTTGGTGATTCTTCATCTACGACAGTTCTTACATCACTAGAACTCATAGCAGAACCCAGTTCTGTTCCTGCAGCATCAAATATCAAATTCGTATATGGATTATCGTGCACCACATTCACCCGTGCATCAAAATCGTTTCTAAATTCTTCTCCATGAAACGTCCAGTTCTGATAATCACTCACAAAACCCTTCCTGTATAGGTGATGTCTAACGCCATGAGGTTATACAAATCGATTATTCTTACAAATCTTGCAGGGACACCTAATCCGACCTGTGGGATCTACCGTACTGACACTTGCCGTTGCAAATTCAATAAAACTGTCGACACCATCCATATATTCATGCGATAACTCATTGTCCACTATCCTACGGTACATCCATTCACGGTTTGCAGTCATTCTGTGGTATGATGTTACGAATAGTATCCTAACCAGTTAAAAGAGAACCATCAGAATACTATGATGAAGAAAATATCAAATTTATCATGCAATATATGATGTCATACAATCACAAGAATTATGATGCATGCATTGATAACTTAATATTTTCATGTGCAAACTATTCATGACACGATACATTCATTTGAAGCATGCTTTCAGTATACAATTTCACATGGAAGACATAATCAAATTGAAAGTAACTACATGTAAGCATGGATACAATCACATCAAACATTGCAATACATCGAAATAATTCATATCAAACAAATATCAAACATGTACCTGCAGCAAACACACTTCAATATCCCACTAACTACTACCATGCATAGCATAGACTCCGTACTCCAAAAATAAGAACACTTCCATATTCATACATTAAAATCATGCTCAGCATGATCTCCGAACTCCAACAAAGTAGTCCTAGATATCAACAACTAAGTGAGTGTGTGAACAATAAAGTGTTATATTCAATAAATTAAATAACATGTGATGCGCTTGCATCACTTACTCACCACGGGTATTTACCCGATTTGCATTGTTTTTGTCACTTACTTACCACGGGTGGCGGGGCACAAGCGAGTTCTGTTGAGAAATCTGCAAAAAAAAATGATGTTTTAAAATGAAGTCACCATGAAATTATTCGACCATATTAAATCATAAAACCTTAAAATACAAGAAAATAAATTATAAATAAACCAAAACATCATAAACTATAAGAAAAATAAACCATAAAATTAAATAAAAAAGCCACAATTTAAACCTTAATCAAACAAGGAAAAAACCTGCCCAAATCAAATACAAAAAAATCCTTAATCAAATTAACTAAAAAGTATTAATTAAAAAAATGTGATTTAAATCCCTAATTATAGAAAATAAAAATAAAAACTCTAAATAAATAAAAAAAACCTAATCAAATTAACTATAAAAGCCTTAATTAAAAAATTTTGATTTAAAGTCCTAACCAAATTAACTAAAAATCCTTAATTAAAAAAATTATGATTCAAATCCCTAATCATAGAAAATAAAAATAAAAGCTCTAATCAAATCCAAGAAAACCCTAATCAAATTAACTATAAAATGCCCTAATTTTTAAATTTTGATTCAAAGCCCTAATAAAACAAAATCAAATAAAAAACCCTAATTAAATTAACTACAAATAGCCTTAATTTAAGAAATTTGATTCAATTGCTTAATAAATGAAAATCAAAATAAAAAATCCTAATCAATGAAAATCAAAGAAAACTAAACAATAAAAATAAAATAAAAACCCTAATTTCTGAAAAAAGAAAAAAAAGAGCAAGAAACCAGGGGGTCGACCCCCGGCCGGACATCAAAAGGGGTTGACCCCCTGCCGGACAAGGCAGGGGGTTGACCCCTGGCCGGACACGGCAGGGGGTCGACCCCGGCCGGACAAGGCAGGGGGTTGACCCCCTGCCGGACATCAAAAGGGGTTGACCCCCTGCCGGGGTTGACCCCCTGCCGGACACGGCGGGGGGTCGACCCCCGGCCGGACATGGCGGGGGGTCGACCCCCCCCCCCCCCCCCCGGCCGGACACGGCAGGGGGTCGACCCCCTACCAGGGTTGACCCCCGGCCGGACACGGCAGGGGGTCGACCCCCGGCCGGACACGGCAGAGGGTCGACCACCTACCGGGGTCGACCGCCTGGCAGAGTCGACCCCGTGCCGGAAAACGCAGGGGGTCGACCTCCAATCCATTTAAGGTGAAATACGTACCTGCGGTTGCTCCGGGCAGCGACGGCGGCAGCGGAAGGTTGACGGAGATCGACTTCCGGCGAACAGTGGGGGCCGGCAGAGAGGTCGACGGGATGTATAGGGCGGCCGAAGGAAGAGGGCGGCAGGAGGGAGAGGGCGGCGGGCGGGAGCAGCGAAAGGAGAAAGGAAAAAGAGGGTTGGGATTAGGGGTAATGCGACATTTAGCGATGGCTTAGCGACGGATTAATTCCGTCGCTAAGCCATCGTAATTCAAAAAACAAAAAAGGCGACAAAAAATATTTCGTCGCCTAGGCCGTCGCTATGTTGCGACGGAATTTTAGCCGTCGCAATTCCGTCGCTAACTGTCGTATTTATTGCGACAAAATATTCTCTCGCACAATCCGTCGCTAAGTAGCGACGGATTTTGCGAGGGAATATAATCTGTCGCTAGTTTCGTAAAATTCTACAAATATAGTGATGGATTCATTTCTCTCGTTAATCTGTCGCTAAGTAGCGACGATATAACTCCGTCGCTAAATTCCGTCGCTAATCAACTATTTTTTTGTAGTGTCAGCCCTGTCGTCCTCCGTGAAACTTTTGTCCAGGGATTGCTCTGCCTCGTCGTTGTTCTTCGATATCAGCCCTTTCTCTTTTCTGTTTCCCTTTTCCCTACCACTTGGCTAGGGATGCCTTGATATGCTTCGCCAACGATGGTCGAGGAAATGGCCACCAGAAGAACCTCTATAGCGTCAATGACCTCGTCGGCGATGGCGTCAACCCGGCCGCAGTGAACGGCTTTGCGCCCTCCATAAAGAAGTTGTTTGAAATTCGTCGCCCTCCACGAAGAAGTTGGTTTAAATCGAGCGATGGAGAGGTCGATTTAAATTTCGAACGGGAAAAGAGGGAAAATTTCGCGCTCTAGATGGCTCGGTTTAAATAAAAAATTAGCGACGGATTTAGCAAGGGAATTTTTTCGTCGCTAATTAGTGACGAATTAACGAGAGAAAAATTCTCTCGCTAAATCTGTCGCTAAAATATTCTTCCTATATTGAGAGTTAGCGACAAAAAATGGTCGTTGCTAATCCATCGCTAAATAGCGACGAATTAGCAATGCAATTTTTTTCCGTCACTAATTTCATAAATCATACGAATGTTAGCGACAAATAGTTTTTTCTAGCTAATCTATCATAAATTTGTGATGAAAAAAATCCGTCGCAAATTTCCATCGCTAATTAACATTTTTCTTGTAGTGTCCTATGCATTACCTATATGTTTGTAACGTAGAGGTTAGACTCAACAAATCTTAGTAGAAATACAGTAACAATGCATATATGAATATATACATTCTTTAGAACTTGTGCAATGCAATATTATATCATAATACATTCTTTCATAATATAAACACTATGATGCATGCAGTTGGACATATATAACAAATAAATTCATGCAGTATATTTCAACACATGATTATGTCCATGATTAAGCATTTGCGCTATTAGGGCATGTTTTTAATAAAAGTTTTTACAGAGTAAATGTGATTAAGTATAAGACTTATATTTCTCTTTCTTATCCTCTTGTAAGTACTCGCAGGCCACTATCATCAAGTAAGATGAGACTACTCAGAGATTTATTATGTTGTGTATTTTAATAATCTGAGTCATTAACTGAAACAGATCCAATGAGGGCGGTCCATGACTAAGAGAGAACCCTTCATAGGCTATTGATTATGAGAATACATCCTAAACTTCTACAGAAGATATTGACCTACCACCTAGGACACATTAGCAATCTAGCCCCCAAAGTTCGAGGATTGGGGACCAAGTGAGATGCTTTTACTCTCAAATAACACATGACAGTCCAATGGAGTTTTGTACTGCCTACACTCTTCAAGGTAAGTTGGTCTGAATAGGTTATTAGGTTCTCTTTATTAAGGGTATTATTGCATTTATCACATGTGTTTCATTCAACACTTAATGACTCAATATCTCAAATACTCCTCCATGGTAGCTTTCACATTGTCATTCATGACATGAGCATTATACTACCCATTCATGGTAGTTACACAATTTTATTAGTTCAAAAAAAGTTAATAATACATTCAATATGCTCTGGTATCTTTAAACCAGTCGAGCATCTTGCCTAGGAAGGTGATCCTCAAATTATTGTGTGTTAATGTGTTTTATTTTCATAACTTGGTGCACTTTTAGCACCCCATGGGTTCTTTTCCAACCCCTTGCTCATTTATAAGTGATCATGTGTGCATGCATGTTTTCATGATTTACAACACATTATCATCACATGCCACACAATATTTATTCATGCACTCATGCCACCATATTAGTTCCTTCGAGCCTCCAGCACATCATAACATAATTATATACAATATATCAAATTTGTGTACTCATGGCACTTTCTTGAATCATAAGCTAATTTATGAACATTCACGTGTGCATGCATGCATTTCATGTCTTATAGCACATAATAACATCATATATATCATGTTGCAATTCATAACACCATGTTGCATATCATATCATGTTGTATGCCATAACATCATGTTGCATGTTCACATATCATGTAGCCTATTATAGCATTATAACAAAAAATTATATTATAACGTTCAAATTAAGTTTATAAAATATGGCATAACCATACAGCCTCATTAGGCCCACATCCAGTACACCAATAGGTCATGTGTCCATCTGGTTCACCTCTTGAACCAAGTCCTGTTCATTTGGTTCTCTTTTAGAACCATGAGACATACTCAATCACAAGTTTTCAATTCGAAACTATTTAGACAAAATTTTTTAGACATTGAAAAATCTGCCATGAATCATATAAAATGATTTTGGCTCTGAGATTTTTACTGCAAATTCATACAAATGTTAGCTGTCTACAGAAAAAAAACCTAGATCAAAACTCTTCCTAGATCAGGGAATAAAATTTTTAAAACGACCAACTATTTAATGTTCAAAGAACAATCCTATCCAGTTTGGTCTTTCCAATAAAAAAATCAACCATGCATCACATATAATAAAATAATTTCTTAAGTTTTTATAGTAGGTAACTTGATATGTCTAATACAAGTCTCAAAAAAACACACTTAAATTCATTTCTCATAAATAATTAAAAATTTCATGATACTGGCTAGTTCTGTTATTTAATAGACTATTTTATAAAAATTACAAGTTCTTGATCAAAATTCTAGGATTTTTAATTTTTCAAAAAAAAAAAGTCAGCCTACAAGATTTTTATTGTGTATTCTTAAATATACAATATAACATACATACAAATCTAAGTCATAAATCCAAAATAATTTGACCGGTATGTTTTTTACAAAAATGTGCAGCCAACATAGATTTATTGTCAAGACAAAAATTCTGTGTCAACTTGCAGAGGTCGTATCTCCCAACCCCTAACTCAATTGAGTCCAATTCTTTTTCTAAGATTGCTTCCATATGTCTGAATATCTTTAAAAATTTTTAAGATTTAAGGGATCATCGTTTTGGAGAACCAGATTTTTTTTAAGGTTGGTCAAAATAAATTACACAAACAACATACATTTTTTAAGAAATGCATCAAGAACTTTATATTTTTCATAAAGAAAACATCAAAAACATGCATCTAATAATTTTGATTCATCAAAACCACATCTATTCATTTCTATACACATCTTAGCATGGTAAAAATACAGACATAACATACATTTCATGAATCAAATACAAGATCCAATATTTTTATAAAAGAGAACACGTTTTTATCAAGACTGATTTTTAAAAAGGATTTTGGGTTTATAAAAACTTTCATGATTGAACTCATATCAGTTCCTAGATGGATCTAGGCTGATATGTATACTGATACCCAATTGAAAAGCATCTACATGTTCATGTATCTAGCCTCATATACACATGAAAAGCTACAGTGTATCTACCTCAAAATCGAAAAATTAATTAAAAAACAACTTTTTCGTGAGCGTGAACAACATGTCTTTCTCCTATATATGTGCACCACCAAGATACAACCTCATCAGCTACAAATCACTTCTCCAAGGAGGTGTGGGAGGAAGAGAGAAGGGAGAGAATGTACCTTAGCTCTTGAATGAACAACATACATTTTTCTTAATGTATTTCACACACTGTATGAGGTGATTAACCCTACAACTTGACAATGTATAGTGTCAGTTAATGAAGACAAGATGCAACTTAGCAGCAATTGATCCATATGTTCTCACTTAATGTATTCAAGATTTTTCTCACCCTCTTTTCTAAGCACACTCAAATACTCATTATGACATAGTTTTGTTACATCTACAAACCCCATAAGATTGTAGCTTTTTAAAAGTTAGATAAATTGTAATTCCCATAAAAGAAAGTTGTTCGTAAATAGCTTTACAGACAAAAAATGTTGCAGGCTTATAAGAGCCGAAAGCAAAGAAAAATGATCATTTGAACATGTGATTTGCTGATTTCTGTAGTCATAGATGTTGGTTTGTAAAGAGAGAATGTCAAGCCGATGAGGATCGAGACCACTAGGTGAATGCGCTTTAGCAGATCGTGGGATCAAAGAGGCTCTGATAATATAATAAAGTTAATGTAGGCAAACACACTTACACGTGAACACAATTTTAACGTAGTTTGACCAAGCAAAGGTCTATGTCCATGAAGGAAAAAACTATTCTCTCTCTCTCTCTCTCTCTCTCTCTCTCTCTCTCTCTCTCAATGCCTTTTTAGAGAGCAGAGAAGAGAGAGGTTCATTTATATAGAGAGTTACACGAAGAGTTGTATGTGGTTTAGGATTACAATCCTTCTTAGGATGAACCTCTACATGTCTAGATGTTTTATCCCAATTGGTGTCTTCTCATGTAAGGAGTCCAGCCTCTTTGTCACCTCATTCACATTAGGAGTCTTCATGGGTCCATTCACACTAGGAGTCTTTGTGAGTCCATTTGTCTTGGCCACTTGGGAAACAGTGAGATCCATTGGACCTGCTCTTTGGCCTTCCCAGGCCGTCGTTGGCGCTTAGTATGTCGTTGGCTAATTAATAACAGTTTGGTGGCACATTTGGATAGAAAGAAATGCACGCATTTTCAATGATATACTTCACACCCTTTGATTTCCAGACGTCACTTGCTGATGGACGTCTTCCAATCGATTAGAAGCAAATGGTTCATAGGGATCTTGGTTGGTTTCACCCATTGTATGGCTCCGAGTTGCCTCTATTCAACGCTATGCTGGTTGAGTCCTCATCAACTTAATGATGTTCACTTAGCATTACTTCAATTTCTTCCCTCTCAAAAAAAATATATGGTAGGATGGGAAGCAGATCTAGTGTTCGGGCCAGATGTTCTGCCCAATTAAGGGTAGCCATGCCCCATATTAAAATGGTGGGGACCCAGTATACTACTGCCCGCGAGCAGAAGGAGCAGGTCGTGCTTTGGACCCCCCCCCCCCCCCCCCCTAACACTGAACCATGCCTCCTGTAGGACGTGGTAGAGTTTGAACCAAGTTTCATTTGTGATACTTCACAACACCCTACATGCTCAATCTCTTTTCAGCCATATCCTATCAGACGTTTTTCATTTGGTCACAATCAAGTGGCCGGCAGCAGATCTGGCCTGGATTCATCCTATATTTGCTGGGTGGTTGTTAAGCTGGAGTTGATATCTGCTCTTTTGTCTCGTTTTTCTGATCTAATAAAAAGGGTTTACTTTTGTTTAAAAAAAAACAAAAAACATCAACGTCGTCGGAATTACTTACATGTGAACCTTAGATTTGCATTCGCGTCAAAATGCACTTCACATGGTTAAAAACTAAGCCTCTAATATTCACTACAGGCGGACCACTATCTATTTTTATCCCCACCAATTCAAGACAAAAAATTAAAATTTCTTCAAATATTTATTCTTGAAATATATTTCATTGGCAAAGCTATGAGAACAGTAGAAGAACAACACTAAGAAACAACACTGAGAAACAAAATAAAAATAAAAACAAAAATGCTGTTGAAAATACAAGCGTTGTCATTTGTAGCATTGAGGTATCATTTATTTCTTTTGTAGGGTAACCAGTCATGTCACCTTGCCTTCCTATGTATGGCACCATATGTTTTGTTCTCCACTTAAGAACAAAAAAGAAGCTGCCAGAGCGGGATGAATTTTCTTCTAGGAATGGGACCAATGTGCCCAGATGGCATAGTAACACAAGTTAGAAAAAGAAAACTTTTATTGGATCTGAAGATATAAAGAGATTTCAAACAGTTTAATTATCTCAGCTTTTTATAGAAGTTTTTGTAAAGTAAATTAATTTATAAAAATGTAAAGTTTAAAAAATGTGATGAAAATTTTGGGAGAAGCTCTCTTCCATATTGCCTAAAGGCTTAATACATCACAGTTTATCTATTTTTAAACATTAAATTTGTGTTCTTTTTCCACAGGTATTCTTTTTTATTAAAGTACCCCTGTTTTGTTGATAATTATTGGAGCTCAAGGGTCCAATCCATCTCCAGGATGGAGAATCCATCTAGAAGACTCCAAGATAAGCACGTCATCATGAAGATGGTAAGTTTAATGAGAGAGGAAAGAGTTCTTGTGAAGATGGCGAGTCCCATGAAGAGGGAAAGTTTCTCTCGCAAGGCACCATATGTAACAATGTTTCAAGCCAGGGAAGAAAAGATTGGAGAGAAGGAAAGGAAAATCTCTCCTTATCAAGATGTATTTTAAATCTATATTAACTGAACTTCTTGATGATATGAATAGTAGAGAGGAGAGTATTTGCACCGTGGATGTAGGTTGGTGATACAGCCGAACCACGTAAAGGGATTCGCTCTTTCCCACTCTTGCTTTTACAATTAATGATGAACATGCTTTTCATGGGGAATCTATTGCAGCTAGTGATCACCATATCACGAGACACGCTACTGCAGTGCATGTGTTGGGGGTCTCTGGTTATGCCATGAAGCATTTATGAGGGGGTACTGTGATGCACACCTGGTTCATGAACAACACACTTTCTGTGAGCAGAAAAACTTAGGAGGTTTGTTTACACCACAGCTCATGAATTCCTGTTCTATCACTCATAGAAACATCATACAATATTTGGTTTCTGCAAGTTGGTTGAATTTCTATGGCGGTTATGCAAGAAAAAACCCAACCAATCCAATCTCTTAAAAGCCACAAGGTTTGTATGATTGTGCTCTACATGGCACAAGAACTTGAACATGAAGTCCATGCTGCCACAGATTCACAATTCTCCTAGCTTCGATTTTAGGATTACCAATCACAAACTGAACCAAAAACCTAAAAAATTAATTTAAAGACGTTCTGGTAGTAACAAGGACTCAAATGCACTAAGAATCTGCAATTTTTTCAAAGTATTAATTTGAAAAATACAAGTAATTAAGTTTGTGAAACGGCAATCCTGGTACTTTGAATGTATTAACAGCTAATTTTGGAAGCTTTATGGAATTCCAAATAATAGTGAAATTTTTTAGAAGATAAGAACTGTGATGTTTGGTAGTTGAGTGCACACAAGTGCCATGGACACATGGTATACATTAAACTGGAATTTCAGCTGGATCTGAAGCATTTTTCTTGTCATTGCAAATTCAAAATTTGCTGTGGTTTCATAATTTAAACATCAATTTCCAAGTAATTTGCTCAAGAAAATGGACTAAATGGCTGTAATGATCCAATCTTGATACATATTTGGATGTGTCTTAGATTATAAATGGGGTGATTGCTAGCCCCTGATCAGTGTAATCACTATGTCTATTTGAAGGTGTAAAACAAATGATTTGTTGTTAAGGGAAACAAAATGTTCACGAAATTCTGGCCTTTGAGGTTTTATACTTGCACTGAGCAGAAACTATTCCATCTCAAACAAAGATGGTCTACTTTATTTGTTGCATAAGCAGCACAAAGCAAACACTACTACAAGAAGGGTGCCAAAGAAAGATAAAAGAAGCACAACAACATCCTCTTCTTGGCACATAACTGAGGCCTTATTAATTCCTACTGCCGCCAGCTATGAATCAGCAATGAGGATAGGGGATTCTGCAAGCGGCTGCAATCCTGCTGCCAACACCGGAGGAGATGATTGGTCCGATGGTAGGATCACGTGCATAGGTGCAGAAGCAAGCTGACTGAGACTTGAGCCTAACACAGCATACTGGGGTCGGTGGTGCACCTTGATATGCAGGAAAGCATGGGCTGAGTAATTCAACGTTACAAGACTGGGATGAGCCAGGCAATACATTGCCAAGAAGTAGAACCATGATGAAGAGGCAGATGAAAATATTTGCACTGGCTTTGGTCTCCATTCTCAATGATACTAAAGGAAAGAAAAGAAGAGAAGCTCTACCACAAGGATGGGAATGAGTTGAGCTAGCGAGTCTAACCACAATTTATAAGCACCAGGGCCCAGCCAAAACCATGGTAAATATTTGGTGACGGAAGATGACTATTTTTAACCTTGGTGCAATACAATACCTTTTTTTTTTGGCTGTCAAGGGAAAAACCTCATCACCGGCTACACATGGGTAGGTCTCAGTTTGTAAAACCCCTAAGGTCCTCCCCCAGAGAGTACACCCAGCTTTGACCTTGGTGCAGTACAATTACATCTACAATAGTCCTAATTAAATTCTTAGTAGAAGGCACCAAATAATTAGTAATGTTGAAAAGGACTTATCATGCCTTATTTTGTGGTTCACCAAAGTTATCATTGTAGATTTTTGTTATCTTGGTAGTGAAAAATTCTGCTAGCATTTGGCAATAAGAACAATGGGGTTCAAGATTTGGATCACTGACTGGAGGTTTGCTTGGTATCTAGGTGAGCCAGAGTGGACAGGATTCTGACATGGGAATTGAGTAGAATTTAATCTTGACTTGGTTGACAGAGTCTCTCAGTTGAGACAAGCAAGGTTCTGCATAGACAAGGGAACCTCACTTGATTTCAGTTATTGGATCTAGACTCGGTCAATCAGCTAAAGTCTGCAAACACTTGGGCATCTATGGATCTTGTGTGGATTCCCCTAAACGATCAAGGCTCTGTTTGGGAGCCGGAGATGAGAGTAGAGATGGTATTTAATTTATGTGTAATTAATACCACCTACCACCACAGGTGTTTGGGTACACCGTTTGGGGGAGATGAGAATGGTGATGAGTGGAGATGGGCGATTTTCAACTACGTACAAGTATATTGCTGATAACTCTAGCGTCATCTCCCATTTTCATCTTCACTCCCATCACCCCCTATCATCTCCTCTCCAACACCGGCTCCCAAACAAGGCCTAAGGGTCTCAATACTCAAGGAATTTCCACTGTAAACACCACAGTCAACATGACACCTCTCGGGCCGTAATGGGACGTCTAATCCATAATAGCGGTTTCTTCATGTTAGATTAAGAAAACAATAAGGGTCTGGCCATGGTTAAAGCCTCCAGTTCTGATAAGTTCAGAAAAAAATTGATTCATTTCAGATCTAGATTGGATCGTCCGAATCAAATAAGGGTTTGGACATGGATTTTTTATTCCATGCTCATATATGGCAGTTGCAGATACTCTTAGTAGAAAACTAAAGCTTGTCTAAAATAATTCAGGTTGAAACCCGACTGACGCAAATGAGGGCAAAGAGTGGACTCCATTGAGGCTAGCCCTGCTTATCTTGCTCAGGTCAATTACAAAGGTATGACTAAAACCCTGTTTAACTCCTAAGCTAACCACTTTGGCAGAAAAACCCCATGTAAAAGAATCAAATGACAACTCTAATCTGTGAACCAAAGCCATTAAATTACGGTCATAATCATGTATGTTGGTATGATATTATCTTCTATTTCAACCAAACCCAGCTACCAATGTTTAGTCGGATCAAAAGCACAAACATATAGTAATAATGAAATAAAATTATGATTACAGACCCCTTAGCCTCCTTCCTCTCTCACAAGGATAAGCCATAAGCCGTACCAAGAGTCCCCCTCAATTTATTAGTGGAAGAAACTCTACGGCTTGCTCCACGAAGTAGAGAATCCCAATCCAATCTACATGAAAGTGAGAAAAAAAAGGGCAGAGGAGGCAGATTTCATTTCTTATGAACTTCCACGGATGGTATAACCGAGTTATTATATATTCCACTAGGCTTTGGAAATTTTGGTGGGTCGGAAAGTCCCCATGCCACTAAGGGCCTCTTTGTGTGTCACCGAAGAGGGTGCCGTGGCAACCTCTTCCGCCCTTTCCTTTCCGCATATACAGAATCGGGCCACCCCCCCTCCCATGGGAACCCTTTGTGCTGAAAGTGGGGGCTCCCGTGTATTTTGGGCTCCTTTTTCTCAAGAAAAATGAGCACCTTGTTTGTTTGGTCATGGTGGAACCCGCGAAAACCCTTGCCCATCGATGTGTTTCCGCAAAAAGCACCCACTTTCCGTGATAAACAAACGGGCCCTAAACATGAAACCAAGCTAGTTATCAAGGGATTAGTCGACCTGAAACATCGAGTCATCGATCTCCTCCACGTGGCCTTAGCCTTTCGATATAAGTAATGCGAAAAATTCCATCAATGCCAACATCAACAATATTACGTTGATGACATAAAAACAAGCTTGGTTCAACACTTAACGGGTCCATTTAGCTGTCCAACTTTTGGGGCCTAGCTTCTAGTCACCCAATATCTGGAGTGGTTAGTGTTGTGGCTCAATCATGTAAGATCCAACTTAGCTTCGCATGAATTCTAGGTTCAGAAACCATATGGTTGTGTTTACCAGTACTGGATCTTAGTTTGGCATGAATTCTAGTCTAGGGTCAAGATAGGGATGGCAGTGGACCGGGGCAGGGGCGGGGGACAAGGTCTCCACACCTGCCCCGTTTCAAAATCTGAACCTTGATTCCCCGCCTTCATCAACACACGGGGATGGATTTTAACCTCCACCCCCGTTTCATGTCCTCCATCCCCCGGGGGTGAGACGGGGCGGGCCCCATTTCCCCTCGATCTATAGTCCTTTCTTATAGGATTGGGGATGGAGCGGGGCGGGGAAAGGCAGGGATTGAGACGGGGACGGAGCGGGGTGAGGGAAAGCGTAAGTTCATCTCCGCACGGGGATAGATTTTAACCTTCATCCCCGCTTCCATCCCCGTTTCATGCCCTTCATCCCCGGTCCAAACGGGGCGAGGCAGGGCGGGGCCCGTTGTCCCCCGATGCACTGCCATCCCTAGGTCAAGAACCATGTGTTTACCACTACTTGATCTTGGAGAGGGCTAGAAATGGGCTTGGTTTGAAGGTTTTCTGACCTGTGAGCGGATCAGGGCATATTGTGTGCTAACCGACACAAGGCTATATTTAATCTCATCCGCACATCTTACTTGGGAACTGTGCATCTCACTTTGAAACTGTGAGAGTTAGGCACACATCTTTACCAAGAGAGATGTGCGGTGAAGATTAAATATTATGGGGAGAATTGGTCATATGCAGTGTGATCTGATCTGCCCTGTTTTGACATGTATTAAATCTGCGTCGTCGCTGATTGGACAGATCAAATCACTGCCCATGCAGCAGTCAGACTGTCAAACGAGCCTTATGGAGGTAGGTGCACAGTCAGTCTCAGGTATTTAAACCAATGTTCTCAGTATCAGTGCGTACCGATACCTATCGTATCATCAGAAAATTCGATGCGCTTCACCCCCTGAATCGGCTATTTTTTAATAAATATAAACAAACACTTAAAATTATTTTTTGAATATTATTTTAATAGCTTTCACAAATGTCACGTTTTGATTGGCACATAATATTTTTTAATTAATTTTAACTGACAACATTGATTTAAACACACAGGAACTTGTCTCTTTCATTCAGGCTTTTTATTTAATATGAATATAATAAAATACCACAGAATGGCGTTGGGAGTGGAGATGAGACATTTTCGAGGTAAGGATGTTGTTGACAACTCCACCCTCATGTAATTTTCTTCTCCAATCACTCCAACCCAAAACCGTCTCTCAAACATAGCCTTAATTATATTTGTACTTGAGAATGATTTAAAGTAATGGTTAAGAAAACGGTTCCAGTGAATCTGTCCAGGCATTTTTTTTGTAGAACATCTCAGTACTCATACTCATCGTAGATCGTACTCATAGAGGCCCATTAATTAGCCAAAGCAGATCACCTGTGGTCCAGAAGGACCAGAACTACCTGAATTCGTCACAACTACAAACAGTTTTATTTAATGTGTGTAATAAAACTCTTTCTTTCTTTCTCTGTCTCTCTCTACATATATAAGCTCTGTTCTACTAATAAAATGGGCAGTGGATTTTTGTTTGGGCTGGGGAAAAACTCTCCATACGATTTCTTGAATTGGGCAGGATTCATGTACAGCCCAGTGAAAAAAGTATTAAAATGAGAAAATGGTCCCAACCGTCCTCAACTCAAAAGGGAGAAGAGAAAGTCTTTGAAAAACTGCCTTATGGCCGCAGCTAAAAGCTTGAGAGAGGACACCTTTCTTTACTAGAAGAGTAGAAAACAAATAATTAGAGAGCATAATTAGAGATGTGAACCAGGTTCTGTTTTGAGTAAAATTCAAATTCAAACTTAAATTAAAAACTCAAGTCTAGAGTTGAATTCGATGTGATAACTCAAAATTAAATTTAAATTTTGCCAAGACATTGGATGAAGGTGCAATATCATCCACATAGACTAATACTTATAAGGGAAGGTTCTCACAAATAATAATAAATATGGATGGATCTATCCTTGAACTGCAAAAACCATGAGCAATGAGTGCCCGACTTAATTTCTGAAATCATGTATGGAGGCTTGACGTAGACCATAAAGAACCTTATTTAACTAACAACATAATCAGAACAACTTGTATCATCAAAGCCAAAACTGATTCCTCTAAATCGCCATTCAAGAAGGCGTTGTTGACATCAAGTTGCTAGTGATGACTAACAACGATCGAATAGTCAGGGGTTTTACAACTATACTAAAGGTTTCAAAAAAGTCAATGTCTTTTTCTTGATGAATGCTTTTTACAACCAGGTGAGCCCGGTAACGTTCAAAGGAGTCATCTGCCTATCGTTTGACATTGTAGACCCATTTAGGGATGAGTAGGAACCAAGGTTCAGGTAGGGGTGGCAATCAGGTTGGGTTGGCGGGTCAGCATACCTCAACACGAACCCGACCCGTTTATTAAACGGGTAACCCGACACGACACGGTTAACCCGTTTAATAAACGGGTCGGGTAAACGGGTTGGCAGGTTAGCGGGCGGGTTGGTGGGTCGGGTTCAGGTAAATGGTTGGCGGGCAGGTTGGTGGGTCGGGTAAATGGGTTGACCCGTCCGCCTAACCCATTTATTAAACGGGTCAGCCGGGTTGGCGGGTTGGCATACCCCTAACACGAGCCTGGCCCGTTTAATACTCGGGTTAGGTGGGTCGACCCGTTTACGACACGAACCCGTTTAAGCCAAACTTGAAGCCGACTAAGAAGTGGGTTGACAGGTTGTGTCAGATTTTGCCACCCCTAGGTTCAGGCATGGTTATGAAGAAAAGTCTGATATTTTATGTACATGACTTATAGTCAGAGTGCATCCTGAGCAGCCTGTTTAAAGGTAGTGGGTTCAAGGCCAGCAAACAACTGCATAACAAGGGCAATAAGAAGAGAGTGAGTAGAGACACAGAATGTCCAGGGTTTAAGGGTTCAGTCCTAAGCAGGAGTAATCATGTGATGGGTGCAGTGGATAGGCACAGGTGAGAATGATGCAGGTGAGGTAGACACAGCAGGCAATGATAGATCCTCTAGACACGGTAGGGAGGTAGAGTTAGATGCAGCTACAAGAATGGGTGGGGAGGCCGACAGAATGAGAAAAGCACTAGGGGGCGTGGACACAGGGACTCACCTGCAAGGAGCAGTAGAGCTGGTAGGATCACCGGTTGGATGTCTGGTGGTTTTGGAGGATTGTGACTAGGTACCAGTAACACCTTATGGGAAAAGCGATCTTCATTAAAGACCATGTTGGGAGATGAGAGTTTTGCTAGTGGTTGGATTTAAGCAAAGGTACTCATGGTGAGTAGAACTATAGCCCAGAAAGATATAAAATTTGGACAGGAAATCTAATTTATGAGAACGATAAGGGTGAAGATTGGGATAATAGGCGCACCCAAAGGTTCTCATATGGGTATATCTGGGTTTCTTTTTAAAGAGAACTTCAAAAGGGGTTTTATTAAAGTGGGTGTATCTGACCCGACCCACCAACCCGCTTCTTAGCCGGGTTAGGGTTTGGCTTAAATGGGTTCGTGTCGTAAATGGGTCGACCCGCCTAACCCGTTTATTAAACGGATCGGGTTTGTGTTAGGGGTATGCCAACCCGTTTGACCCGTTTAATAAACGGGTTAGGCGGGCGGGTCAACCCATTTACACGAACCCATCAACCCGCTACCCGTTTATATATATATTAACTTCTAACCCTACGAGAGTAGTGTTAACGTTAAAGTTAGGAGTTAGGGTTTTATGTTAATGTTGGTACTCTCGACCATTTCTCTTCTCTGAAAACCGAAGAGGGTTAAACCCTCACCTATTCTCAAAAACACTGCTGCAAGTTTTGGCGATGATACACCGGTGGAGTTCGCCCCAGTCAGCCGACGATGGAGTCCAACCACTATAGGTCTCGACCGATGCCTTAGTGGGTGTTGATTGAGCCGATTTCGCTTTCACAACACGTTTGGGGCTTTTCCTGCGGTGAGATGGGTGATCTCCGATGATTCAAGCTAGACCTTCCATCGAGTGTTGCCGTCAGACTCCCTATCCCTCGAGATGTCTTGAAAATTTTGGCGAGAAGGGTCTCTGACCCTTCTTCTCGTTGTTTCCTTCTTCTCAAAAGAGGGGTTTTCTTCTTCTTAGTTTGATCTTTGATTTAAAGGGGATTTTGGTGACTCTCACTGCATAAAAACAGTGAGTAAGAATATTTGCAAGCCGGGAAAACACACGGCAGCCTCTGGCGACTACTAACTCTATTTTGTTTTTCCTGTTTCTTTTTTTTTAATGTATTTAGGGAACACCCTAAAGCAGTCACTTGGATTCCTTTGTTCACCGTATTTTCGGTGACCGACAACAGAGGGTGTCAATAATCGGAAAACAAAAACTGGCTATTATCTAAACCCCTTTCCCCTTAATATATTTTTTTTCCTATATATATGCTGTAAAAGAAAATTATATCTTTTTTTTTTATTTTTCACTAATTGTGTTATTCGGGTTAAACAGGTTATTCGGATTACTCGGATCGGTTATCGTGTCTATGTTATCATGTCGACCTGTTTAATAAACGGGTCGTCGTGTCGTGTAATCGTGTTGTGTCGACCCGACCCGTTTATTAAACGGGTTAATCATGTCGGGTCGGGTTACCCATTTAATAAATGGGTTGTGTTCGTGTTTGCCACATCTGGCCCATTTAATAAATGAGTCATGTTTGTGTTGATGTATTCTGATTAGCTGCCAACCTGTCGACCGGACCCGATTGCCACCCCTAGGTGTGGGTAAGTAATTTATTAGGTAAATGGTTTTGGAAAAGGCATGGGACCAATAACGAGGAGGCATTCCTGCATGTGCCATAAGAGACAAGCCTATCTTAACAATGTGCCTATATTTTCGTTAAACACTGTTGTTTTGTTCTTGTGTGTGAGGGTATGACACACGATGTTGGATCCCACATTGGGTCAAATAAGATACAAAGGTCATGAATTCCCCACCACCATCCAATTAAAAACAATTAATTTTCTTATACGTGGTGGTTTTCGCAAAGGTTTTGAACTTCTGAAAGGCAACAAAAACATTAGCTTTATGGGACAATAGATAAATCCATATATAATTAGAAAAAATATTTAAAAAAATCACATAATATCTTAGTCCATTGTTCCTTGGAGTAGGGGATGGCCCCTAGACATATGAGTAAATGAGTTCAAGAGGCTGTAAAATAGCATTAGTTGATTTCTCAAAAGGCAATTTATGAGAATTCTCGATTTGACATGTTAGACAAACATGAAATAAGTTTTTATTAATAAATGGCAAACTAAAATGATTAATAACTATTCTAACAATTCTAAAAGATGGATGACCAAGTTGATGGTGCCACTAATCTAAAGTAGCACGCTCACCAATGTTGGCTTTTTTATTGCATTCATCAAACTTAATGAAATATAATCCTCCTTGACTAACACGCTGATGTACTTTATGCCCAATTTTACTATACTTGATGTTGTGGAAGTTAGGGTGAAAAACACTACTCTATTGTCCTGTGTGAATCTATGAACAAAAAGTAATTTCTTACTAATCTCAAGAACATACAAAATATCTTTCAATACAAAATTAGAGAAATTCAAAGAAGATAAATTATTCTCAATGTGAAGAATAGGGAGACCTTTACCATTGTCGATTTTCACCAAATCATTGTCATGATATTCATTGTGAATACTTGGGGCATTCAGATTTGGAGCCACATGATGTGATGCTCCTGAATCAGGGTACCAGGCATGAGGTGGTTCTCCGTCAAATTGATTGTTAACACAAAGATTGCAACCAAAGGTATTTTGATAACTATGCCCAAAGTTTTGGTTATGTTGAAAACATCCCTAATTGGAATGGCCTTTATTTCTTCTTTTTGAGCAATTATTCAAAAAAACACCTTTATTTCCATGGTTGTTATTGTGATAGTTGTTGTTACGTTGAATAGCGTTGGCCTCAACAAGGCTTGGTGGTGCGATTTTGCAAATGGTTATTTTTAAAACAAAAACTGCACACCAAATAATAAATTCAAAACCAGTTCTTGCACTCGTGTAGAGTATCAAGTTAGATATTCTCCCCAGGAAAAGAGAAATAAGGAATAATATTTCACTTAAAAACCTCACTTTATTAACATTTCAAAAAAAAGAAGAAAAGAATTACACTATCTCTGCAATTACAATGCAATAAAAGTAAACACAATTAAAATGAAAGCAAATCCTAAACTAAGCTCGAGACTTTATCGCTTTGGGCTCAATTAAAGAGGCAATGATAGATATCCTCCTCTCAAAAGAAGCAACCTCTAAGAGAAACTACCTGTAAAACAAAATACACAACTATACCTATATTAACAAGACTATTATCAAAATAACAAAAACCCCGCGGGACTAACACTTAAAAACTCACACAAATTAAATTTAACTAAATTTGAGAACAACTAAAGGAAAATCAACAACTAATAAAATTCTCAACAATAAATCTATCTAATTTAGTACAAAAACAAAAACAAAAACAAAAACAAAAACAAAAACAAAAACAAAAACAAAAACAAAAACAAGAAGATTATACTAACGGTCAAAATAAAAAAATTGTGCTAACGATCACTATTAAAAAGAAAACTAAATAAAAATACCTCTATTTTTCTTGATAAAAATCAACGCACACACACGTACCAAACCTAACTAACACTAATATATTGAATAACACGAAGCAACACTCCAAAACAATAAAAAAACTAAACTATTCTACCCGAATTGCAAATAAAGAAAATGAACTTCGGCAAGACCTATCAACTTTGGGCATATGATGGGCAAGGTCAAAATAGATCAAAATCTCCTCAATTTTGGCATAGACCTAGCCAATATCCTCTAGTTACGTGTCCTCCTTGTCTTTAGACAAAACTCTACAAAAATTCACATAAAATGATGTAATAAAATATAAAATTCACTTTACTAATTTCTATTTCTAATGATAATTCAATTAAAAACTAAGCAATTCAATCTAATTAAATACTAATTAGAATGCAAACTATACTAGAATCAATTCTAAACTAAAAAATAATCACTAAAATGATGATGCAATGCTGAAAATTAATTAAAAACACAAACAAACTAAACTGCATGATATAACTATATAACGCTAACTTAAACAAAAACTGGCTAATAACGACCAAATTAATCCTAAAAATGTGGATGATGATAGAATTTAAAGAACAACAACAAGATGAAAATAAATTTAATCTAACTACTATTGAACTAAATTTAATAAATGACCAAAATTAACTAGGACACGCTAAAACCACAATACACGATATACCAATTGACGCTATTCAAGTAAATCTAATTTATCTAATTCTAATTAATCTAATCTAAATAAAAATTTTAAAATATGAGACAATAATTTAATTAAAAAATTGATTTAACAAATTAACAATAAACTATGCATCTAATCGAATTAAATCTATTATATGCCTAACTACAAGTAGTGGGTTAAAAGACTTACCTCAAGGGTTGTCTGGCGAATTTTAGAAAGAAGAGAGCAGTCCACCTTCCTTGAAAACACATACCCACATTTTTTTTCTCTTGTTGCACATTGATATCCTCTTGCTGTACACGTCTCAGAGTCGAGTCTATAAAGGATAAGATTGATGGAGAAAAAAAGATGGTCGACTATTGCTAGATGGGATTTTCAATCGTTGGTCAATGAAGGTAATTGACGTTTTTATGCCAAATCCAATTTGAAGCTCCAAAAGAGTGTACACGGAGTGATTAGACACAAAATACAGCAAGAAGAAGAAAGAAAATACAAAGAACACAAAGATTTATAAGAGAATCACGGAGAAAAATGAAAAAAAAACACGAAGAGAAAAATGTAAAGAATAAGAAGAGGAAGAAGAAAACATGAAGAAGAAGATGGGAGAAGAAAGGCATGACTTCCAAGGCTGTTGGACGAATTTAGGGTTGTTGTAGCTTTATTTTTATATAAAAAAATTTATCTATTCCATAAAACAGCCCTCAATTCAAGCTATTTTCAAGAATGACCTTCAAACTATTAAAATTTGCAATTTACCTCTAGGCGCTATCTTTGAGGGTGAATTAGACTTTTCTCACCTTGGATCTTTGGATCTTGGATGGGTTTGAGTATGGATCTGATGCAAGGTCCATGGTGAAGGCTTTGGGTCAGATCTGGATTAAAATCTCCTCAAAAACCAATCCACTACCTTGAAATAGCTATATCTATCTTATTTTAACTCAGTTTCGAGTGAAATTTAAACTGAAGCCTCTTTGCACCTTAAACATCACAAACATGAATACATATGCCATAAAATCACATATAAATGCATGAATGTGTGATAAAATGATATGCATTTCATGCATTATCAAATACCCCCATGCTTGCTTCTTTGTTAGTCCCTATGCAACCTCTAACTAGATATGCTAAGAATCTGAAAATAACAATACATAAATTCAAAAGCAATACAAGTACAAATTCTAATTAGCCTCACTTTTGTAGGAATCATGATTGCATTTAGCATATGCAACAAGTTCTTTAAACCCTTGGGTTATCCCAATGGGCGAGTTTGGTCTCGCGAGGGTTTATAGTGATGCTACCCACAAACATCTCTGTCATAAATATATACAGTCTTTTCCAAAAAGCATTAGACATTCGAGAAAATGAATTTGAACATATATTTCATGCAAATGCATTCTCATAACATGTTTAGAGTCTAACATGCCTCTATAGTAATAAAGAATTTCCTTCTATCTTTCTAGAGATTGCAATTATCTATGCTTTTCCCTCAAAAAATCAAGCACATTCATATTATTGTCCATCTATCCTCACATGTATGTTTACTGAACAGTTTTGAAAATTCTTTCTAAGCAATGAATTTCCATTAAGCTCTTTTTTTTTATTTTCCAATTAGAACATTATATCAATTTTCAAGCTTTCACAACCCATCACTACAACAAAGCAGTAGATTAGCGACGACCACATTCCGTCGCTAATCCGTCGCTAACATGGTTAGCGACGGATTAGCGACAACGCGGCGACAGTATGCTTACGTCGCGAATATTTCGACGCTAACTGGCGACAGAATTATTCCGTCGCCAAGTCCGTCGCTAATTGCGACGGAATAACGAGCGCTATATTCCGTCGCCAATCCGCCGGTACTAAACGGCGACCAGGAGTGGCGACGGATTTAATTCCGTCGCTAAGCCGTCGCTAGATTAATATGAATAGCGACAGAATCATCCGTCGCTAATCCGTCGCAAAAACAAAAAAAAATCAAAAAAAATTTATTTAAAAATTAATTACCGAGAACTGTACAATTTATATTTCCTGTACAATTTATATTTCCTGTAAATAAAAAACAAACCACACAAAAAAATTCATATAACAAGTATCTATAATAATTAATCGTTCCACCTTAAAACTAAGAAGTTTAATTATTTACAATTCAACAATTACAATTAGGAAAAATAAAAAAAATAGAACTTCTTCAACACAGTCCTCTAATCATCGCCAAGATTTTGTGCGTCTTCTTGTTTATTGTCTTTATCTGTCCCTTCAGCTCCACTACCCTGATTATCGCTAGCAGCCTACACTAGAAAAGAACAATCAGTATTGATAAACAAAATATAATGAAATAAATTACACACTATATGTGATTCTATCATGTGCTCATGTGTGATCTAAGGCAATAAAAAAACTCTATATGTGATTCTATCATGCTCATATGTGTGCTAAGGCAGTCAAAAAATTGAATATGTGATTATAGCATGTTCATATGTGTTCTAAGGCATATAAAAAAACTCTATATGTGATTCTACCATGCTCAGATGTGCTTTAAGGCAGGCAAAAAACTATATATGTGATTCGATCATGCTCGTATGTGTGCTAAGGCAGTAAAAAAATTAAATATGTGAATATAGCATGCTCATATGTGCTCTAAGGCAGGCAAAGCCAAAAATTTTATATGTGATTCTATCATAAATGATATATAACATGTTCATATGTGTTCAAAGGCAGTTAAAAAACTCTATATGTTATTATAGCATGCTCATATGTGTGCTAAGGCAGTCAAAAAACAGAATATGTGATTATAATATGCTCATATGTGTTCTTAGGCAGTAAAAAAACTGAATATGTGATTATAGCATGCTTATGTGTTCTAATGCAATCAAAAAAACTTTATATGTGATTCTATCATGCTCATATGTGCTCTAAGACAGACAAAAAGTTAAATATATATATATGTGATTCTATCATGCTCATATGTGTGCTAAGGCAGTCAAAAAATTGAATATGTGATTATAGCATGTTCATATGTGTTCTAAGGCATATAAAAAAACTCTATATGTGATTCTACCATGCTCAGATGTGCTTTAAGGCAGGCAAAAAACTATATATGTGATTCGATCATGCTCGTATGTGTGCTAAGGCAGTAAAAAAATTGAATATGTGAATATAGCATGCTCATATGTGCTCTAAGGCAGGCAAAGCAACTTTATATGTGATTCTATCATGCTCATATGTGTGCTAAGGCAGTAAAAAAATTGAATATGTGATTATAGCATGTTCATATGTGTTCTAAGGCATCTAGAAAAACTCTATATGTGATTCTACCATGCTCAGATGTGCTTTAAGACAGTCAAAAAAACTATATATGTGATTATACCTGAGAGGGACCTGGAATCGAAGATCCCCTATCCTGAACAGCGGCCTTGATCTCATTTCGGAGAAAGGGGGTGACGGTGTATTGAAAGTAGTTATTCAGTGATTCATTAATGATCTCGCGTACATCATCACCGGAAAGAATAGTCGGCTGCTTGGAGCTTATGTCGGCGCAAGAAGTCGGTGAGCCGTAACTGGAAGAACCAATAACTGGTGAAGTGTTCATATTACTCCCAAACCCGAACACCCGACCTTTTTTGGGTTCACCTGCTGCAGTCACCCATGCTGTAAGATCAAATGATGGATGCTGAGTAGCGTCTTCGCCATATCGCTCTACCATCTGTTGCTCATATGCCTCCTACAAAATAATGTTTAAAGTATTCATTAATAATTAATGATAACATTATGATGACTTGCATATATATTGCAATGATTATTAATAGAATTAATACATACCGTTGTCGTTCTTGCCTTCTCTGATACGAAGACTCCCGTGGTCTTCCGTTTATGTGTTTCTACAAACACATCCTTATATGGTACACTGCCTCCTTTTTCTGCTTCCTGCGAAGTTAAATGACAAAAGATTTAGTACACAAATTTGCAACAATACTTATAAAATTAATATTATATATTGATGAGTTACCATTTTCTTTAAGTGGCTCCCAAATGTCTTAGATCCACCTGTGTGTAGATGGGCTTCGGGCATCTTCGATCGATTTTGTGAAGCCTTCGCAGAGCGATTTTTAAATGCATCTCCCGCCCACATATCGCACATTTCATCCCAGTAATCTCTCCTGATAGTAATAGGACCATGGCCCTTCCACAGTAATGGATCATCTACTACGCCAGATGCTTTTTTTGCTGCAGTCTTCATAGTGTGCAGCATGTCTGCAAATCGATTGGCAGCCACCTTCTGCCACACCTTCCTTGCATCATTTTCTTCCACCGTAGTTGCAAAGCGATTCGAAGCCTACAAATATTTTCAGAAAATTAGTAGACATTGCTTAAATAAATTAAATATGAAACACATTAACTATGAGGAACAACTGTATACCATGAATGAGGACCACAATCTGTCTAACACCTCCTTTGGGTACTCTTTCCATTGAGCAACTGGTCCTGGTAGATGTTGAAGAAGTGAATTCCTAATCTCCCGTACTACTTCTTGTGGCTCAAACCTCGTGCTGCACATGAATTGTTACACAGTAAATATCAATATAAAATATTTAAAAGATATACAATAATTGAAAACAAAATACTTACGGTCGATTATCGATATACACTATTCGAATGAGTCTTCTTGTGCCAGCCTGAGAAGACCCTGTTTCCTGTGTTGGCTGTTGACTTGTGCGATCAACTGGTGTAGGTGGGTCGTGTACAGGCGCAACATCATCTGTAAAAAAATACACACCAAGTTCTCAGAATGTGCATTTGAACTAATCAAGCATCTAATTAGTTATATGATATACCTATCACAGGAGCCCGTGAAGATGAAGGTTGAGCCTGGCTACTACTGGATGAGCGACCACTATAACCTCCACGAACCATATTCTAACAAATAACATATGTCATACAATACATTCAAATAATTCACATCAAGTATTACAATGCATTCAAGTCATTCACATCAAGCATTGCAATGCATTCAAATAATTCAAATCATTGACATCAAGTATTGCACTAATTCAAATAATTCGTTAATTGCATAAATTATAATACATTCAGATAATTGAAATCATTCACATCAAGTATTACAATGCATTCGAATCATTCGTATCAAGTATTACAATACATTGAAATAAAATTTTTAATCATTCACACCAAGTATTGCAATACAACTCACATCAAGTATTACAATGCATTTAAATAGAGGTTTGTAGTATAAGATTTTGCTCACTAGCTTGAGAATTCTTCCTCGTCACTAGTTTGACTTTCTTCTTCTTCTTCTTCTTCTTCATTGTTTGCCCATCCACTTGGTACATCATTTGGATCACATTCCTCTATGAATGTTTCATCAGCCAATGGAGATATGACATGCATATCATGCGCAACATTGTGACCATAAGCGAAGTCACAGACATCATCTGATTGATAGTAATCACTGTCTTCAGCTAACTCATCTTCCTGTAACTGATCATACTCGGGGTATAGTTTGGATTTCACCTTGCAAACTGCCCACCATTCATTTCTATCTGACTTTTTTATACTCGGATATGAAATATAATAAACTTGTTGAGCTTGTGAGGCTAATATGAATGGTTCATATGTTCCAAACCTGGATTTATGATTCACCTCCACAATGCCTGAAGCTTTGTCGAGTCTTGTTGCAGTTGGATCAAACCAATGACACTTGAATACCGTAACCCTGTTATTCATGCCTAAGTAAGTCAACTCCATTATTTCCTCTATAACACCGTAGTAATCATGTTCATTTTCACCGTAGCTGCTACCCTTGACACACACGCCACTATTTATCGTTGATTTGTTTATACCGTAGTCTTTTGTATGGAATCGATAACCATTTACGATATACCCGTTGTAGCATTGCACAACTTTGGTCGGACCATTTTCTAAATCACATATTCCTTGATCTTTAACATCACCATGGCGAACCAACGCACAGACATAAACAATTATTGTGATCACGATCAATTAAGTAACTTAGTGTTGTTTATAAGTACAAAATTTATGTTAGCTTCTTTACCAACTGTTTCAACCACTCCACAAACTTAGTTTCACGTTCTTTTTGTACTTCTGCATTAGTGAGATGTGAAACTTTGCTTTGCAACTCCAGATCAAATCGTCTGCAAACCACAAATACTTATATTACCGAGCCATGTATCCACATATAGAACATAAAAGGATTTATAATTGAGTTGCATATACATATACTTACTCGATGTATGGGTCGATCGCTGAACAATTAAAAAGAATATAGATGTGTGCTGCATCTTGCTCTCGATCTGTCAATAGCCTTGATCGGCAACTACCAAATGCATGCCCAAGTCGTTGAAATATCGACAGCTTGTCAGCTACAGTTACTTGTTCTCCATCATCGTTACGGGGCGGGCATGTGTAACGTGTTGAAATATGAGGTTCGAAGTACATAGATGAGAAATTTGAAATCTCTTCTAAAGTGTACGCCTCACAAATAGAGCCTTCTACTCTTGCTTTATTACGAACCTTTTTTTTTAGGTCGAACATGCATCTGACAAGAATATACATTTCAAATTTTAAATATCTGTCATTAAAGAGACAAATATAAAAAAACATATACCTTTCAAATGGGTACATCCATCGATATTGCACAGGGCCACCAACCCTTAGTTCATATGGCAAATGTATGATCAAATGTTCCATAACATCGAAAAATGCTGGCGTAAATATCTTTTCTAACAGACAAACAGTGGTGATGACAGAGTCCTTGAGATTCTTTACATCTGATACAATGACCTCCGATGCGCACAATGTTCTGAAAAATCCGCTCAATTCAGACAATACCCCCCATATAGGTTTGTCTAACATATCATGGAATGCTAGGGGTATCAATCGTTGCATAAAGATATGACAATCATGGCTCTTCAACCCATATAACTGTCCATCGTCAATCTTCACAGCCCGAGCAATGTTAGAGACATATCCATCTGGAAATCTCAGTTGTCTCAACCATTGACATACATGTTTTATTTGATCAGGTCCGAGCACGTACTTCGCCTTTGGTTTCAGTACTTTGCCATTATACTCTTTGAGTTCCAATTCTGGTCTTTTACATATTAATTTTAAATCCATACGGGCCTTCGGATTATCCTTCGTTTTTCCTTTAATATTCATTACTGTATTGAACACATTATCAAACACATTTTTCTCTACATGCATCACATCCAAATTATGTCGTATCAATAGGGTCGGCCAATACGGTAGTTCCCAAAAAATAGTTTTTTTCGTCCAATTGTGTTCCTTTCCAAATCCACGGAAGGGTGTAGGACTGCGGGCATCTGTTAATACATCTGGAAAGTATCGCAATCTTCTTAAAATCTCTATGCCAGACAATCTTGAGGATGGACCTTCCATTTCAGTTGTGCCTGCTGTAAATGCATTCTTTTGACGTCGGAACGGATGATCGCTGGGTAGAAATCGACGATGGCAATCAAACCAGCAAGGCTTCCTTCCATGCCTCAATCTAAAAGCTTTGGAATCCTCCATGCAGTACGGACAAGCCAACCTCCCATGTGTGCTCCAACCAGATAACATACCATATGCAGGGAAGTCACTGATTGTCCATAGAACAGCGGCCTTCATGTTGAAATTTTGTTTTTTGTGGGCATCATACGTGGTAACACCGTCATCCCACAGTACTTTTAATTCATCAATCAATGGCCTTAGATATACATCAAGATTTTGGCCAGGTGAGGTCGGACCAGGGATCAACAGAGACAAGAAAAGATTTGGACGTTTCATACACAAGCTTGGTGGAAGGTTGTATGGAGTTACAAATACTGGCCAGCATGAGTATGGAGTTGATCTACCCCCAAATGGATTAAATCCATCTGTACATAGACCGAGTCTAACATTTCGCACTTCCATTGCGAAGTTCTGATGAGTACAATCAAAGTGCTTCCAAGCTTCAGCGTCAACAGGATGCGTGATCTTGTTTTCATCGTGTCGAACTTTATTTGCATGCCATCTCATGTGTTTAGCTGTCTTTGAAGACATATACAATCGCTGCAATCTAGGAGTGATAGGAAAGTAGCGGAGCGACTTGTATGAAACTTCCTTTGATCTCGTGCTACCATTGCCTCTTGTCTTTGGCTTGAACCGAGGATGCCCACATGACGGGCATGATATGTCGTTTTCCTTCTCCTTGAAATACAACATGCAGTGATTTGGACAAGCATCAATCTTTTTGTAACCCATACCTAGAGCGTTGACCATAACTTTCGCACGATAGAAATTTTGTGGCAATTTCTCATCTTTAGGCAACATACTCTTCACAATCATGCACAAACGGTCAAAACATGATTGACTCAAATTATACTCGGACTTCAAATTCATTAGTTGAAGAACTGCATACAAGATAGTGTGACTCTCACAACCGTTCCAAAGTGGCTCATCAGCATCTTTAAGTAAATCATAAAATCTACTAGCTGCATCGTTTGGTGATTCTTCATCTACGGCAGTTCTTACATCACTAGAACTCATAGCAGAACCCAGTTCTGTTCCTGCAGCATCAAATATCAAATTCATATATGGATTATCGTGCACCACATTCACCCGTGCATCAAAATCGTTTCTAAATTCTTCTCCATGAAACATCCAGTTCTGATAATCACTCACAAAACCCTTCCTGTATAGGTGATGTCTAACGCCATGAGGTTCTACAAATCGATTATTCTTACAAATCTTGCAGGGACACCTAATCCGACCTGTGGGATCTACCGTACTGACACTCGTCGTTGCAAATTCAATAAAACTATCGACACCATTCATATATTTATGCGATAACTCATTGTCCACTATCCTACGGTACATCCATTCACGGTTTGCAGTCATTCTGTCGTATGATGTTACGAATAGTATCCTAACAAATTAAGAAAAAAACAATCAGAATGCTACGATGAAGAAAATATCAAATTTATCATGCAATATACTATGTCAAACAATAACAAGAATTTTGATGCATGCATTGATAACTTAATATTTTCATGTGCAAACTATTAATGACATGATACAATCATTTGAAGCATGCTTTTATTATAAAATTTCACATGGAAGTCAAAATCAAATTGAAAGTAACTACATGCAAGCATGGATACAATTACATCAAACATTGCAATACATCATAATCATTCATATCAAATAAATGGCAAACATGTACCTGCAGCAAACACACTTCAATATCTCACTAACTACTACCATGCTTAGCATGGACTCCGTACTCCAAAAATAAGAACACTTCCATATTTCTACATTAAAATCATGCTCAGCATGATCTCCGAACTCCAACAAAGCAGTCCTAGATATCAACAACTAAGTGAGTGTGTGAACAATAAAGTGTTGCATTCAATAAATTAAATAACATGTGATACGTTTGCATCACTTACTCACCACGGGTATTTACCCGATTTGCATTGTTTTTGTCATTTACTTACCACAGGTGGCCGAGCACGAGTTGGTTCCGTTGAAAAATCTGCACAAAAACAAAACAAATTAAGTAACAAACTAACTAATCATGAAACAAGATGAAACACTAACTAAAAAAATTAAAACAAATTAAAACAACTCTAACTAATTGAAAGAAGAGAAAAGAAAAATAGTATATATGTTAAGCCAAATCTAACTAGAAGATGCTAATTTAACAAACCAGCTATAACATGTTGAACCAGTCGACTAACATAAAGTCATAGACAATTTCTAATCTGAACTACTTAGCAAAGGAATAGTAAATCAATCAATTAGTTTACTAGAAAAGATGTGAACTCCGTTTAACCACCACTATCATAAAGAATTCAAATAGCCCTAATCTAACTAACTGATTGTGAGAACATTAAATACCAATCTATCTAAGAAAAATATAATTATAAAAGACTAATAGATTGAAATACTCTAACTAACCAGATTTCAAGAAAACAAATTGAAGTAAAACTAACTACCAGTAGACATTAACAAACTAACAAATTGATAAAAATTTATGAACTACTCTAACTAGAACAAACTAACAAATTGATAAAAATTTATGAAATACTCTAACTAACCACAGTTGATTAAATCTCAACCTAGCCAGTTGATTTCGATTTGAATTTTTTTTTTATAATTAAATTTTTTTTTGAATTTTAAATCTCAACCTAGCCAGTTAAACCACCTGCCTTTCCGGCAGGGAAGGGGGTTAAACCCCCTGCCGGAAAGGCAGTTTCGGCATGGGGGGTTGACCCCCTGCCGTGCCTTTACGGCAGGGGGGGTCGACCCCCTGCGTTTTCGGCAGGGGGTCGACCCCCCATGCCTTTCCGGCAGGGGGTCGACCACCCCTGCCGGAAACGCAGGGGGTCGACCCCCCATGCCTTTCCGGCAGGGGGTCGACCCCCCCTGCCGGAAACGCAAGGGGTCGACCCCCCTGCCGGAAAGCACGGGGAGCGGCGGCTGGCGAGGTCGCCGGTGGCCGGCGCAGTCGACAGCAGAGAGGGGGAGACCTGGAGCGAAGCTCGGGGGCCACTGGGTCGCCGGAACTCAGAGCGGAGGCGAAGAGGTGGCTGCAGGGAGGATCGTCGGTCGTCGGCGGCTGAGGACGCCGGTTGCGAGTCGCCGGCGAAGGGGAGACAACACCTCCCGGCAGCAGCCACAGGGAGGAACAGCAGGGAGGAGGAAGAGGTCGGCGGCGGGTCGCCGGTGCTCGGGATCCCTGGCGCAGCCGCTAGCCAAGCAGGGAGGTCGGCAGCGAGGATCGTCGGCGAGGCGGCGGCGGCCGGACGGTGGCGAGAGCCGACGGGCGGCGGGAGGGAGAGGGCGGCGGGCGGGAGCAATACAGCGAAACAGGAAAAAGAGAAAGAGGGATGAGATTAGGGATTTACGCGATATTTAGCGACGGCTTAGCGACGGAAACATTCCGTCGCTAAGCCGTCGCTAAATCAAAATACAAAAACCGCGACAGAATATATTCTGTCGCTACTACGTCGCTAATTAGCGACGACAGAGTTCCCTCTCTAAATCCATCGCTAAAATGGTGTTCTTGTAATAAAAAGTAGCGACAAAAAATTTAGTCGCTAATCCGTCGCTAAGTAGCGACAGATTAGCGATAAAATTTGTTTCCTCGCTAATCCGTCGCGAATTAGCGACAGATTCTATCTCTAGCTAATCTGTCGCTAATTAGCGACGGAAAAAATCCGTCGCTAATTAACAATTTTCTTGTAGTGCATGTAGCAAGCTTTGGGTTAAAGACTCCCAGGATAGATGACCTTAGAACACTAGATGCAATGTATCTCTCATACTTAATCACTCGAGTTACTAAGCTCTAGATTTTCATAGTTATATATAGTTTTCTTCCTGTTATGTGCAATGCCTACATCTCTTAGGCTTTCAAATGGGTCCATATAACGAGTGTTGGGTCGGTGACTTCCAAACTAGATAGTTTTAGGTTATGAGGTGTAAAGCACCCCTTGGGCTTACTTACTCGAACCTACCAGGCCACAAGTGTTGACTAGACAAAGAAGTTTGAGTCTTACAATTGCCATATTCGTGTGAACGCAACCCATTTGCATTACGTTTGAACTCAGCTACTAAGGAACAATTATGAATTTCAAGACAAACTACACATATGCTCTTTTCTTTTTATCACTTTATATTTTCATTACTTAGTTTTTTATAAAAAAATTGTTCATATTCATTCATGCAATTGAAAAAGAACTCTAACAATCATATCCTATATTTTCCTTGAAATCTACATACATAACTACTCCTTTTAGATTGGAATCAAATTTTTTTTTTCACATGGGTTTTAAAAATCCTTTAAATTATTAGATCATGTAAAAATATTCATATAATGCTAAAACTTGTTTATCAAAAGCCTAATTTCATGAGTTTTTTTACAAAAAATAGATATATGAACATAAAAAAATTGGGTGTGCATCGCATATCCTCCCCCATGCTTGAATGATACTGTCCTCAATGGCATACTATAATGCAAGAATGAAAATGTTCATGCACACCTACGAAACATAAAAAAAATATGGGAGAAAGAAAATATATAACTTGTTTCTGCGTAGAACCTGATGAGTTGAATATTGCCTCGTCTGTGCACCACCACCATGCATATGCAGACGCACAATTTCCTATTGGTTTGGCATATGAATTGTTTCCTTCAAGGTTCCATATTGTCCTATAACTTGTAACTCATAAACACTAAAAGTGCAAAGGATTAAAGCAACTATTCATGACAATTTATTCAAAAACTAACTAACAATGAAAATAAAGTAAAACAATCTAATTCATTCCTAATCTATGATTATGATATAAAATCCCTAGTCAATCCTACTTCTGAGCAAGATCCAAGTTCTTGCACTCTCCTGCCTATGAGCCATCTGAAATATAGGGCTTGAGTCTTTGCCCATTGACCTTGAAAGTACCTCATGTGCGACGATTGTAGAAGGTCACTGCACCATGTGGAAAGACCTCATGCACCATGTATGGACCTTCTCATCTTGATCTGAGCTTTTCTAGGAAGAGCTGAAGACGAGAATTGAAGAGCCACACTTTCTGCCCAGGCTTGAACACTTTCCTAACAATATGTTTATCATAAAATGCCTTGGTTCGAGCTTTATAGATCTTCGCATTCTCGTATGCATCATTTCTAAGTTCTTTGAGCTCACTCAACTGCAATCGCCGCTCATTGTCAGCTTGGGTCATATCAAAGTTAAACTTTTTGATTGCCCAGTAGGCCCTATGTTCCAACTCGATAGGGAGGTGACATATTTTTTCGAAGACTAAACGATAAGGCGACATGCCAATAGGGGTCATAATGGTAGTTTGGTAGGCCCACAATAAATCATCAAGGCATTGAGACTAATCCTTCATGTATGGCCGAATTGTCTTCTCAAGAATCCTCTTAATCTTCCTATTTGAAGCATCTACCTGTCCATTGACATAAGGATGATAAGGGGTGACGAACTTGTGGTACATAGAGTATCGTCTCATAATAGAGGCAACCTGCTGTGGCTATTTTCCTGCTGTGGCTATTTTCACTCAAATTCATGATTTTACACTTTACTGAAAAAGGATCAATCTTACTCTTATATTGCATTTTTTTAGCCTTCCCCTATTATATTCCCTATTTCTGTTTTCTTATGCAATTTTCCCTCTTTCTCCCATTCTATTTCCTTTTACTGTTTCTTCTAAAATCACATGTAACCTCTCTAGACTGCAGGACCCTTCGTATTCCAATACCAAATCGGTTGGTCATGGAAGGTGTACCAAATGCGGGCGTGAGTGAGAGAGAGAGGTTAATCAGGGTAAAATGGCCAAGAGAAGCATAATTAGTGAGGATAAAACTGTTATAGCTTTAAATTTATTAATTTTACCAGGAGAATGAATTTGAATAGCCGAAGATAAAACTAGATATGATTTGGGATATAAGCGTTTTTAGTATGAATTTGATTTATTAAAAAGACAAGTGGGTTTTATCAAAAAATTATGAAAAAGACAAGTATGCATTTGTAAATAACTATTTAACACGATTTTTCCAGTTTGTAATGATATTCTGACAATAAATTCTCTTTGCTGTCCTCAAATTAAGTATGCCAATGTTTGTGGATTTTATTTGAAAAATCATATATTTGTGACATGTAAATCTTGATGCGTAACAATGAATCATCACCTAACCATGCCACAAATAGTGATGTCATGTATATGGGAGCACACCACAAATTCCAAAAAAGAAAGAAAATAAAAAAAGAGATGCCCAGACCAACAGAGGGAAAATATACATTTCACACAATAAACACCCAGAGAGAGAGAGAGAGAGATCACAAAAATATTTTTGTATCTGCATTCAATATTCCATTTTGGTGCAGAGAGCAACTGTGAAACTTCTAAATTAGCCTTCACAGCTCGGTTAGAGCACTAGTTCAATAATCAAGAGGCCTTCAGTTGGAATCTCAATTAAATCACAAAAATCTGTTGTCTCCTTTTGAGTTAATTTAAAAAAAAGGAAAAACCTTGCATTCATTGTTTGATTGATAGAAGATTTTTAAGCTTGTCTTAAATAAAAAACAAAAATCCAGAGCAGTTGGGTACATCTATGGCCTATCTATTGATCTCTTTCCCCTTCAATCAGTGCACTAATGCATATTTATCGGTATTTTATTAAAGCCAATCGACTGCAGTGAGAATGCCACATATTCCAGGCTTCGAAAAAGATGTCCTCGACAACTGATTTTTTAGCTGCGTTATTTAGCAATATAGTAGAAGCAAATTTGTTTTTTTTTTTATAATTCAAGGGAAAAACCACCTATCAAACATCACACATTGTCTGGCCTCAGGTTGAGGTCACCCATGCCCATGCGGAGAGTACAGTCAGTTTGAATATTGCGGCAAGAGACGCCACCTGTGGCTTTCGAACTTGTGATGTCCGTCAACTTGATGATTACATTGACAAGTCACCCTATAAGATGAGCCGAGACCTTGTGGGCATCACAAGTAGTGATGATGATACCTCTCCTTGTCATAGTTCATCCACTCATTCTTTTACTTGGTTAAAAAATCAAATGGTGGCCTCGCACCTACCATATACATGTATAACTATGTCTTTTTGTCTTCTTGAAGCCATTGTTGCACCAGTTGGATACCAGCCCCATTACTTTCAACGACTAGGCAGTCTAGATGGTCCCCAACATGAAAATAAATACAATCAATAATAATACTAATAGAAACAAAAAAGAACAGACAGCTTATATAGGGGCAGCCTCGAGATGGCACATTTATGAGGGGCATATATATATATATATATATATATATATGTGTGTGTGTGTGTGTGTGTGTGTTGAGCCACAGTGATTGTGGTTTCTCAGTAAAATGAATAGGATTCTAAGATAAATGTGAACTCTATACAATGTACATAGTTCATGGTATTCATGCTACGAGAGAAACATATGGGGTTTCTTCACACTATAGAGCTTCAGCAAACTGAGCCACAATATAAAGATAATCGAGAGAAATGCAAAAAGTTAATGACATGATCAAAGTTAAAGTGCATAACTCCAATACTCCTTTAAAAGATGCACCGTATACACTACACTGACCAACTACCATAGAACTTGGCCTATTACAACCAGAGAGAGAGAGAGAGAGAGAGAGAGAGAGAGAGAGAGGGTAGGTACATGACTACTGCTATATCTGGATTCAACACTGAGGGATGGGGATCTTGCAGTAGGAGGCAACCTTTCTTGAATTCGAAGACATGATCATCCCTTTAAGAGTAGGGTCCTTAGCATACTGGCAGAAGCAAGATTTTTGGTTATTAAGACCAGAGCAGCAAGCAAGGCTTGGTGGCCCTAAGCCTTGAATTGCACTTAGACATGCACTCAGCTTTCTAGGATCACAAGTGGCCGATGAGCATGGCGATGCCTTGGCAAGAAGCATTACTATGATGACAGGGAGCATTATAAAGAACTTGAACTTCCCCATATTCTCGATGACACCAAAGAAGAAGAAGAAAGAGCTCTTGACATGAGAATGTGAGTTACAAGGGAGATCTCACCACAATTTATAGGCAATCACATAGAAGTAACCACGTGAGAGAGAGAGAGATGATCACTGTTCTATTTCAGGATCCTTGTAAGGATTCATTAGTTTTAAGAATTCCAGAACCCATATCACCAATGTTCTAACCTGTGCAGATTTGATTAGTTACAAATATGGCTGTGGGTTAAATTAAGCCCAAAATGCGTGGAACAATTTGCAAGTATATGAACAATTTCATTTTTTTTTCAATATTTACACCCTCTTAATATTCGATGAGTTTCACTTTTAGTGGTTGATGAGATCTGATGTGTCAATATTAAGCCTGACCAGCTACGGCTAATTGGTGCATCAATACTCTTATGCTAGGATTATAGTGATCGTAGGATAAACTAATAGTGCAAGTGGCAAATGAATGTTAGTGGGATCGAATGATTAGGGATGGCAGTGGACTGGGGCAAAGCGGGGCCCCGCCCCGTTTGGACCGGGGATGAAGGGTATGAAACGGGGATGGAGGTGGGGACGAAGGTTAAAATCCATCCCCGTTCGGGGATGGAGACGGGGATGGATGTAACCTTTTCCCCCGACCCGCCCCGATCCCTGCCTCATCCCCGCCCCGCCTCGCCTCATCCCCGTTTGAACCGGGGATGGAGGACACAAAACGGGGATGAAGGCGGGGGTGGAGGTTAAAATCCATCCCCGCTGGGGATGGAGGCGGGGATGGAGGTTCTAATCTTGAGGCTGGGCGGGGGTGGAGACCTTGTCCCCCGCCCCGCCCCACTGTCATCCCTACCCATGATCAAGGATTAATTATACCTTGCACGACTCACACTTCTCACGATATGCCTTACCCTTTTGTGTGGTATTTAGGAAAGCTTTTGATGCACATAACAATGAAGGTAAAGTCTCTCTTTCTCTCTCTCAAGCTTTTGATGCGCATGACAATGAAGGTAAAGTCTCTCTCTCTCACACACACACACACAATTAAAGTGTTACTGCAACCTTATTTTTCAGAAAAAGTATTACTGCAATCTAGGTAACCCGGAAAAAACAAAAAGTGAAAACAAGGTGCAAGTAAATGGGCATTTTTACCATGAGTTACAGCATGGTTCCAGTGATCCATCAAACCCAAGTTCTTGATCGCTCCACTTTTCAAACAAGGTTAAAAAAGATTGCACAACATGCACGTTGCCCTACTTATCAGTTGTGCTGCATCTATAGCCAGGGCTGAGAAACAAGACTGTCAGCTCGCTGTTGGTCTCGGCTTAGCTCGGTTGGCATGAAATGCTAGGCTTGGTTCGGAAACTGGACCGACGAGCTGAGCTACGAGGTCGCTTGTTTATGCATCCGAGACAGGAATAAGGAAATCTGGCTCGTGTATGCGCATTTTATGTATTATATATTTATATATTTTATAGGTATGTACATATATTATATGGAGATTATTGTATTTATTTATTATCAAATTAAAAAAAAAATAAAAAATAACACTTTTTAAGAGAACAAACTAGCTTGTGAACAGCTTATAGAGCTTGGCTTAAAAGATGCTCGAGCTTGTCTTGGCTCGTGGCAAGCTTATCAGCCAAGCACGAGCAGGGCTTTACCCTTAACGTGCTGAACCCAAGCTCGATTCCTTCATCTCGTTTACCAGCTCTAAGACCACAGCACAGTAGATAATCCATTCATCATTGCCTTCAAGTTTTCACGTTGTCATTTAATGCAAAATCAACAGCCGATCATATTTCCTCTAGCACATTTTAGACGTTAAAGTATGGTAGTTAAGTACGCTGACAAAATTTTTATTTTATTTATTTTAAACCAAAAAAAGCTTTTACTTATTTTGAAGGAAAAAACGCTCTCCTTAAATAATAGGACTGATGAAACATGAAAAGGTGCACAAGTAGTGTCTTTACATGTTTATTTCAGCGTTTTTAGGTCTCGTCCTAGTCAGGAGTCAGAGTTCCATGTGATCAACAATTGTCTTATAGTGAAAAAGTATCAGAGGTTCATGTGATCATCTTGCTACTCTAATCAGCTTCCATTCACAAGCATCAAATAGATCCATGGATAGAGACAGGTGCCCACATGCTGGGCTAAAGCCATCTTGGAAATAGACATTTGTTTTGTCATGGCAAAAGTAATGGGCATGCTCTAATGGTAAATATAGGTAATTTTTCGTGTAAACATTGCTTCAACAAATTTTTTTAACGCCAAGAAACTGCACTCGAGATTGGAGACCAGAGGACACTGCTCTTAGTCAGCATCAGCATGATCTTTTCCCCAACTACTACGCTAGAAGAAAATGCTGTGAAAAAACATTTTTATTTGCGCTATTTTACTTGTGGTTAGTGAAAAAGCGAGTGATACCGACGCATGATGTACTGCACCAGTATAATAATTTTTGTTGACGCACAATAAAAGTGCATCAATATTAGATCTTTTTGAAATTCTTTTTTGTATTACAGACTATTGTATGTTTTCCTCTTGTGACAGAAAAGTTTCGCCTCAAACTCAGTCACAACTTCGCGATGGATGAGCGACAAAATTTTTTCATCGCTAATTCGATGATAATTAACGATGGATTTTAAGACAAAATTTTTTCGTCGCTAATTTTTGATGTAAAACGGTCCATCTAGGGCACAAAATTAATTGTGCTCTCTCTCTCTCCCCTCCTCCGCCGACCGCCCCTGCGTTGCTCGCCATCTTCTCCCCCCGCTCTCCAGCGACCCACCGACAGCTCCCTCTGAAGACCCCGCCGGCCACCTCCCGTTCTCCTCCCTCGGTAGTTCCCTCACTATCACCCCTTTCCCTCGGGTGAGCCCTCTCTCCCGTTCATTGTATTTCGGCCACCCAACGTCGACGACCCCCACTCCGCGTCTGGCCCTCTCAAGTGTTCTCTTCCCCCCTCTCTGTTGTCTTCTTCTTTATCTTCTTTCTTCTTGTCTCTCATCTCTCTTCTCCATCCTCGTGTTGGCCTGAAGCTCATCGTCAACCCTACCCTCGCTCTTCGACAACCTCATCGGGCAACCCCACCCTCCCTCTGTCGCCCCTTTCACTCGTGTTGGCCTGCAGCTCACCGGCAATCCCACCCACCCTCTATCACCCCTTTCCCTTGTATTGGCTAGCAGCTCGCCGACAACCCCACCCTTCCTCTCCGGCAACCTCGCCTGGCAACCCCACCCTCCCTCTCCGGCAGCCTCGCCGAGCAACCTTACCCTCCCTCTGTCGCCCCTTTCCCTTGTGTTGGCCTGCAGCTTGCCGGCAACCTCACCCTCCCTCTACGGCAGCTTCGCCCCTGCCATTTCAGAGTTTCAATAGGTGAATTTTATCAGGCAAGGGCGAAGCCCCTGTCTGCTCTAATTTTTGGCAAGGAGGGGCCTAGCCCCTGCCCCTGTTATCCCATCGGCAGGTAGGGGCGAGACCTCCAGCTGCCTTTGGGTTGTCGACAAGAGGGCTTCACCGCTTGCCCCTTTTCATTTCCCTGTCCGACAAGTGTGTGTCCCCTGCCCCTTCTTCTTCTTTTATTTTTATTATTTAGCATGCTAATATGTTATGCCTTTGCAGCTCGCACGACAGAGCCGCATGTGCCCCATGGCCTGAGACCTTTAGCTCGTATACTCGAGACATGTGCAACCTCCGAAAGCCCCAAGGTAGGGAAAAGTGGATAGAAGAATGCTAAGCAAAATGTGCACCTTTAGCTTATATATAAATGTGCATTGCAGATGCATAGCAGAACAAAATGCGCGACATGCGGCTTAAAATGCCATGCGAATAAAAACAAGAAAAATGCAAATGCAAAAGCATGCAAATTGAGTAAATACCCGTGGTAAGTGATGCAAGTGTATCACATGTTATTTACTTTCTTGGATGCAACACTTTCCTGCTCACACACTCACTTAGTTGTGGATCTCTAGGACTGTTTTGCTGGAGTTTAAAGATCATGCTAAGCATGATTTGAATGTATGAGAATAGAAGTGCTCTTATTTTTAAGGTTTGAATTATATGCTAGTCATAGTAGTAGTTAGTGGGATATTGGAGTGTATTTATTGCAGGTACATGTTTGACATTATTGTGATATGAATGATTGAATGTATTGCAATATTTGACATGACTATCCATGCTTGCATGAAGTTATTTTCGATTTGATTATGCATTCCATGTAAAATTATATCATAAAAATATGCTTAAATTGAATATTTTGTATTTGTGAATGTGATTTTATCTTTCTAAATATCCTTATGATATATATATATATATATATATCAAATCATTACATCCACCATCAATGCATGATAAATTAGATATTTTCTTCATCGATGCATTATTATGATTCTCTTTTAACTGGTGAAGATAATATCTCTAACATTATAGGATAGAATGACTGCAAACCGTGAATGGATATACCGTAGGATAGTCAATAATGAAGTGTCACTTGAATATATGGATGGTGTTGATAGTTTTATTGAATTTGCAATGTCAAGTGTCAGTATAGTGAATCCCACTGGTCAGATCAGGTGCCTCTGCACGATGTATAAGAATAATCGATTTGTAGAACATCATGACATTAGACATCACCTATACAGGAAGGGTTTTGTGAGTTATTATCAGAATTGGATGCTTCATGGTGAAGAATTTTGGAACAATTTTGATGCACAGGTGAATGTAGTGCACGATAATCTATATATGGATTTGATATTTGATGTCGTAGAACTAGAACTAGGTTCTGCTATGGGTCCTAGTGATGTACCAATTGGGGTAGAGGAAAAAGCAGCAAATGATGCAGCTAGTAGATTTTATGACTTACTTAGAGATGCTGATGAGCCATTGTGGAATTATAAAACCCTGAAAATTCAAGCTTTTTTGTAATAAATAAACAACAAAGAAGTATTGTTGACTTCGTATTGGTAAGGTGAGTATGTGTCCGTCTGGGAGTTCCAGAAGAACTATGTCATATTCAAACAAGAGAACAATGAAAAACAATTATACCAAATGGTTAATATATCAAGTGGTAAGACAGGAAGGGACGTTTCATGATTGAATCCTCGATTTGCGAAAAAAAAGGTCTATGAAAAATGTTCAAGTTGGGGGCTTTAGATGGGGCGTCATAAGAGGATAAAAGAATTTTAGTTGCAAGAATGTGCAACTAAAGAGGAAGTGGTGCAGCGGTAAGTATGATGGACTCACAAGGTAGAGGTTGTAGGTTCAAATCCCTTGGGTAACATAATATTTTTATATAAAAACACGTTTTGGTTAGTAATACCATCCGGTCACAACGAGATTAAATACATTAATGTTGCAAGGTATTGCAACGAAACAAATCTTGACGCACTGGTGGGGATTGTTACCCCTTGGGGAGGAGACCTCAGTTCAAATCCCTCTATGCGCCAATAATTAAGGATATGTTTTTTTTATAAGGACATTTCAACTTACTATAATAAATATTTTTTTTAGAAGGGGGAGGGGAAAGACGTTTCAACTTCCCCAATAAAGATGTTTTGGGGGAGGCGTACATGGAAAGTGGGTTGGACGTTTTCCCAAATGGGAAGCCCAACCAAAGCCCATTAATGAAAGGAAAATGGGAAAATGAAGTTGGAGGAATTCTAAGGGGTGTGAATGGGAGTTACAAGGTGGGCTCTTAATGAGCATGCATGGGATTATGGAAAAAAAATGGGAAAAAAATCAAGAGGGATTACCAAACCAGTTCTTTTGGAAAATCGCCCTCTTACCTCTCTCTAGAATTGTTGCTTCTTCCTCTCATGTCCTTCTCTTTCCTACGCCCACACTCTCTCAGCCTAAACGTGAGGATCAACTCTATTACGCCTTCCACCATTGCTTCTGGCGAGAAGTTAGTGCAAAAAGAACAAACGTCCACCAGAGAAAAGATCCTATTGTTGTCGGGTTCGTGCTCTCACGAGGTAAGGGCATAGTATCTTTATGTATGTACATGGTGCTATGGAACACAAGTATGTTGCGCACCATCTTCATGTAGGGGTACATTTCTTTCTACATGTATGCAGTGTCATTGATCGAGTATGTTATGAGTCGTATCATTTCATTTTGATGCATATGCGTGTAAGCGCATTACATTCCATCAAACATTTATGTGGACATGGTAACGTAGATATCATTCTCCTTATAAGCATAAGCATCTCCATTGGTCTCGTCTCGCTGAGTGTTGATTTCTATGTTTGAGTACCAACGTCTTAAACATATTTGTGTTATTGATAAGTATTTAGGATATATATACACATTTTTTTTCAATTAGAATTATGGTACTAATACTGTTTTACGTTCTTGAATAACTAAGAAAGAAAAATAATGAGGAATAGGTATTACACTATAGTTATAAAAACACCATTCTCTATACTTCAGAAATGTACTTATAAAGAACCTAAAAACTTCTAAGCATTAGGTTACACGACTGCACACTCCAGCCTGTATAATCACAACAGAAGCTCCTTAGTGTTCAATATCGAGTTTTTGGGTTCGATTGCCCTCTTACTATGGTGAGACACAGGTCAGACTCAATCGACCTGTACGCCTCTTGTTAGGGATAGGTAACCACCCCTATTCAGACATTGAGGGGAGGTAAAAGCACATTTTGGACCCATGGTTGATCCATCCGAGTGTTTAAACCATTTCCTTAAATAAACGTGAGGCACTATTAACCAAGTGCTAGCCAAATAAAATAAACAATCAACCTTGCAAATGATTTTGTTTGTTAAAGTCTGACCCAACACTAAATAATAGAAATGACGGTGGTGACGTTCCTGTATAAGATGGCCTAAAAAGTCAAAATGGATAGTTGGTGCAAGCTATAAAAGAACTCCAAAGTAAGCACATATGTGAAAATTGCAGAAACCGACTATTTAGGTAGTGGGTTTGTGGAATGTCCGGAACTTTTGGAATAAAATGCAAGACTGAAACCAACTGAGTATAGGGAATATCTCAGAAAATTTGATTTAAACTCGTTCTGGCAAGATTAAAATATTTCAACGTTGGTATAAGGGGGTCGACCGATTGGAAAAAAAGAAAAAAATAAAAAAAATGTGTCAACCAATTCAAGTAGGACCCGAACTGGGGTTTTCTTTTCCTCAGCATTACAGTAGGTTTTCCCTGTAACAATTCTCAGCCCTGATCATAGTGGTCGGTTTGAATGTACCGAGTTTGACGGACTCGGCCATGACTGAAGTCGTGGTATCCAAGTTGAGTGCCACAGCGGAAAACACCCTGTTGCGGTCGGACAGACAGACTGTGGGTAAGCATACATAGGTTGATGACTGAAGCATGGCAGCAATGATCGACCTTTGTAGGTATTACCGGTTGCTGTTCACCTTGATTTGAAGCACGCTGTTGGCTTGTTTCGCGAACGGTTTAGGTTGCAGCCTACCTAAATCAACTGGGGTTTCACACGTTTTGTAGGAGCTGTTAGTGCATATTAACTTGTGTTGGGACGTTGGAGCTTCAAAACCTAGTGACATTCCAGTAGGGGTTTGCCTAACCTTAGGTATAAGAAAAATAAAATGACATAAAATACATAATATATATAGTGGGCTGACGAGGCCTGTCAACACCCAACAAGACTTAGAAATACAAACACGTATGTATAATACATACGTGTATATAGGGAAAATTTAAATAGGAAAGCCAGGTTGCGTACCTTTTTGGGTACACTGGGGCTAAGGATGTCAGTTTGGTCGTGCCATGTTTAATGACTTACGTTAGCGACTTAATAGACATACTGAGTCTATGCAAACCCACACGCAATTACTACTTAATGTCATGGATCAAGCACCATACTATGAAATGTCGGTTTTCGTAGTTAGTACTGGTTTGTAAGCTTTTATCATATGAGGGATGATATATATTGTAAACCAAGAAACAAAGATTTTACCTTTCATATATATATATATATAATCTTTGTCTATGACATGGTGAGTAGTTGAGCTTATAGTATTTACATAAAATATTGAAATAATGATTCATAAGGAATAGATACACTCAGGAAATGAAGTATTGCATCAAAGTGAATTTAAAATACCATACATCACACCCTAAAAGATTTCTACATTAACATGGGTAAACTATAAAGTTTAGCTTACCATCATCCGTCTGGTATAATATACAAAATAATAATGTAATATTAATAAGGGCAAAATGCATTGTAAACATAGAGTTTGGTTATATGGGCCATAGGGATTATTGATGGTTGGGTTACCTTCTTTCTTGCTCATTCTGAATATGCTATTAGTAGCCTCAACTTGATAGTAATGTACTTGAGATTAATGAAACAATAATCTTGATGTGTGTGGAACAAAATTATTTTCACCCACACCTACTCGCATTCATTTATGGCAAATAAATAAGTAATGTAAGCAAATGAGGATGCGTGATATTTTAGTTGCGTATGAGGCACAGGTAAATGTATTGTGAAAGAAATTTTGATTTCGATAATTTTCATAGAATGAACTGGGCACCCTCATTAATGATTAGGTGCAATATGTTGTATATTAATTTTGACATATAACTTGTATCATATGAAGTTGATTGTTAAAAATCTGCATGCATAAGGGATCAACTTGTATATGAACATATGATTATGAGAAAACTCTGATATAAGAACTATAATGTTAGTTCAATTGCTTTTACTTTGGAAATCTATCAAGCATGATCGAGTCTCACAAACTCTTGTTCATCGAAGACATGAGATTATGTATCTTACACTTGTGAATATCATGACCATAGCGCTAATTAAAAAATGCAAATAAATTAATGCATGAGATTCGATAAATTCTATTGATATGGTGGGTCTTGAATTATGAAACATTCGAAATTAAGTTCGCAGTTTCGTAAAACCCTTGTAATGCCATACGAGCACTTATGAAATGTTAAAGTTGGGATATGCCATGTGGTAGCATAACCAGTGGGGTACAAAATGTACACCCGAATTCAGAAATAAAACTTTAAGATGCTGAAAGTATAAGTACTCGGCTCAGAGTTGAGCCAAAATTCTGAGAAATTATGGGTAGTGCCTATTGGGTATTCGATGAGTAATATGCATACACTGAGATCACCCCGAGTGTGGGTTGAGATTTTGGAAATCCCTTGTGGTGCAATGACTAGCATAAAGAAACAAACGAAAATGTAATATATGCACACATAACCTAAATATGTGATTCTGGGTATACTTTAAAGATGGTATTGAAAGTACACTAGGATCGAGGCAACGAGCACTAGAGGGGGGGTGAATAGTGCTTTTAAAAATATTCTGTGGAATATTGAAGTATTTTGCAATTTGAAAAGCAAACACACAAAGTACACAAGATTTTATCCTGGTTCGGTCTATCCCAACCTACATCCAGTCCCCAAGCAAAACCCGCTTGAGATTTTCACTATCAACCTTGTTAACTACAAGATCACACAGACCAAAACCGGTCCCACTTTCAGTAACAACCCTACTGAAAGCAAACAACTCCTTTACACCAAGGAGTCCTTTTTACAGAAAATAAGTAACAACTTACAATACAACCTATGAGCCTTTCTTTTGAATGCGAATGAGATGCAATTGGCTTTTGATGTTGTTGAAATACTCTACTCACAAATTCACTGTCTCCCAAAGTGATTTGAGTGAAAAATTGAAGTGAAAATATCAAGTGAGTGAGAAAACAAATACTTGAATGAATAGGAGTGAAAAGCAAGAAGTAAATGATTCAAATCAATTGAATTCTTGTTGTTTTGAGTGTAAAATGCACTCATATTTATAGTTGAAAGATTCCATACGTTGAGAGTATGAAAGGGTGTCAAAACAGTCTATTTTGAACGATCAAAACGTTTGAAAAATGAAAAGAAACGCCTTTTTGAAGTTTCAGGAAAACGGCAAAATTAGTCGACTGAAACATCAGTTAGTCGACTAATAGTTAGTTTTTACTAGACTGACAGTTATTGTCGGTCGACTGATCTGTTAATCGAGCCGTTTGAAAATCTGAACTTTTGAAACTTAGTCGACTAGAGAAAAATTAGTCGACTGATAATATCATCAGTACGTAGACTGAAAAACCTTTCAGTCGACTGCTGCTAAAATCTTTTAAAAAACAAACATTCTGTCTGGTCGATTGATAAAAGCATTAGTCGACTGCTGCTAAATTTTCAGAAAACACATGTTCTGTTTAGTCGATTGATAAAACCATTAGTCGACTGCTGCTAATTTTCCAGAATACAGACATTCTGTCTAGTCGACTGATAAAACCTTTGGTCGACTAATTTGACAAAAATGACTTTTTAGAAAATATGGCGCGAAAGGATTAGTCGACCGGTAAGTCTATTGGTCGACTAATAAACATGAAAATTTAAGAAAAGAGTTTTCTAAAAAGATTTTCAAGAGGGTTCTTTTTAGAAATTTTTTTCTAAAGACTTTTAAGGTGAAATGCAACCTAAATATGCACTCTAAGTAAGGCTCTTACAAGAATCTAAGACTTTTAATTAATTAAACATTTGCACACTAGTCTTCAAAGATTCTTCATCGAATTCTTCAATTTCTTCATAGCCTTAGCTGAAATGCAGTTGATTCCACTTGCTCATCATCAAAACCTTGTACTTGAAGTATCATGTATGACTTCATTGTCGTAACAGGTATATGTTATTGGTTTCCTGGGATACTGGGTATACCTGACACTGGTATATGTTACTAGTTTCCCAAGGCTCTAGGTACATCTGAAAGGTGGTGTATGTTACTAGACCCATGGTCTACCTTGGAAAGGGTAGATGGTACAAACTCCATGGGACATTCTCGTTTTGTGAGAGCGAGGCGTCTCACTCGGTCCCCAGTCCTCAGAGTTAGGGGGGAATGACTACCAATGCGTCCTAGGTGGTAGATCTAAGTCTTCTGCAGAAGTACAGGGTGCATCCTAATTCTAGTTCTAGCCATTGAAGAGTACTCTCTCGGTCATGAACCGTCCCCTTTGGATATCCGTACGGCTAGTCACATGGGTTATAAAATAATAGAGCCCCGTGTGGTCTCGGTTCACTATGGTGTCAAATGCATGTGCGTACTCATAAGGTAATTAACAAGATGAAACATAAAGTGAGTGCATTAAAAAAATCTTTTAGTAGTTGAATAATGCTTGATGTTGCAATTGTTAGAGTAAGCTGTGATTCCTGTGTTGCATCACTCAAATCGGTTTTCCTTTACAAGAAAGATGTGATAACTTATAAATGATGTGTTGAACATTGGTTTGTGCTTTATGCAAACTTTACATGGAATGCTTTACTTAAGTTAGGTGCACATTCACTTAAGTTCCAAAGTTGTTATTACTTATACAAATACGGTTCATGAATATGATGTATCGTGCTTTGATGTTGATGAAAATTAATCATGAAGTACTTGACTTTAGTGACATGTACATTTATCACTTGTTAAATGGTATTAGTTCTATCTAAACATGTTGCACATATACTTGTACACATGACACTGAGCACATTCATATGGATATTATGCTTCTTACTCAGACGGGGTAGTCTGACCCCTTCTGATTTAATATTTTCAGGAAACATTATGGTGAGCAATTGCGGTCGTCGCTGCGGATAATGTCATGTGACCATATCATCTTCAGATGTCCTGAGGAATATAACTTGCAATAAATCATTAAGTTGTAATTTAAAACTTGTAGTATTTCAATGCAAGAGTTTATTTTAGTTAATGCCTTGAGTCTGTGTTGTTACTTGTAACTCGCCCAAATAAATTGACTAAGGATTTAATAAAGCTTTTCTGCTGTTATTTAGAAAAAAAAAATTTATTCCAACATTTTAAAGCTAAATATTTGGGGCGTTGCGGGAATGGTTGCGAGAGTCATACCATCTTGTATGCAGTTCTTCAACTATTGAATTTGAAGTTAGAGTATAATTTGTGTCAATCATGTTTTGACTGTCTGTGCTCTATTGTGAAGACTATGTTGCTTAAAGATGAGAAATTGCCACAAAATTTCTATCGTGCAAAGGTTATGGTCAACACTCTAGATATGAGGTATCAAAAGACAGATGCTTATCGAAATCACTGTATGTTGTATTTCAAAGATTAAGAAAATAACAGATCATGTCCATCATGTGGGCATCCTCGGTTCAATCCAAAGACAAGAGGCAATGCTAATACGTGCTCAAAGGAAGTGTCATACAAGACACTTCGCTACTTTCCTCTCACACCTAAATTGCAACGATTGTATATGTCTTCGAGAATAACTAAACACATGAGATGACATGCAAATAAAGTTCGACATTATGAAGACAAGATCATGCATCCTGTTAACGCAGAAGCTTGGAAGCACTTTGATCGTACTCATCAGACCTTCACAATGGAAGTGAGAAATGTTAGACTCGCTTTATGTATAGATGAATTTAATCCATTTGGGGGTAGATCAACCCCATACTCGTGTTGACCAGTATTTGTCACCCCATACAACGTTCCTCCAAGCTTATGCATGAAGCGTCAAAATCTTTTCTTGTCTCTATTGATCCCTGGTTCAATGTCTCTGGGCCAAAATCTTGATGTATATTTAAGGTCATTGATTGATAAACTGAAAATACTGTGGGATGGCGGTGTTTTCACGTACGATGTACATAAAAAATAAAACTTCAATATGAAGGTTGTTGTTCTATGGACAATTAGTGACTTTCATGCATATGGTATGTTATCTGGTTGGAGTGCACATGGGAGGTTGGCATGTCCGTACTATATGCAAAATACAAAATCTTTTAGATTGATGCATGAAAGGAAGTCATGTTGGTTTGATTGTCATCGTCAATTTCTACCTAGTGACCATTCGTTCTGATGACAAAGGAATGTGTTTCGAGCAGGCACAACGGAAATAGAAAGTCCACATATACGGTTGTCTGACATAGAGATTTTAAGATGATTGTGATACTTTCCATATGGACTGACAGATGCCCGTAGTTCGATGCCTTTCCTTAGATTTTAAAAGGATCATAATTGGGCAAAGAAATCTATATTTTGAGAACTACCATATTGGCTGACCCTATTGATACAACATAATTTGTTTGTGATGCATGTGGAGAAAAATATATTTGATAATGTGTTCAATACGGTAATGAATATAAAAGGGAAAATGAAGGATAATCTGAAGGCCCATGTAGATTTAAAAGTAATATGTAAAAGACCAGAATTGGAACTCGAAGAGTACAATGGAAAAGTACTGAAACCAAAAGCAAGGTACATGCTTAGACCAGATCAAGTAAAGCAGGTATGTCATTGGTTGAGACAGTTGTGATTTCTAGATAGATACGTCTCTAACATTGCTCGGGCTGTGAAGATAGATGAGGGACAATTATATGGGTTGAACAACCATGATTGTCATGTCATTATGCAACGGTTGATTGCCCTAGCATTCTATGATATGTTACACAAACCTATATGGGAGGTATTATTCGAGTTGAGTAGAGTTTTTAGAACATTGTGTGCATCGAAAGTTGTAGTAACAAAGGTAAAGAATCTCGAGGATTCTGTCGTCACTACTATTTGTTCGCTAGAGAAGATATTTCGGCCAACATTTTTCGATGTTATGGAACATGCGATCATATATTTGCCATATGAACTTAGGGTTGGTGGTCCTGTGCAATATCGGTGGATGTACCCATTTGAAAAATATATTTTTATTTATATTTTTTTCTTTAATGCTATTGAGAATTTTTTGTATTACGAGATTTATATTGTTGACAGATGCATGTTTGACCTAAAAACAAAGGTTTGAAATAAAGCAAGAGTGGAGGGTTCAATTTGTGAGGCATACACTTTAGAAGAGATTTCAAATTTCTCATCTATGTACTTTGAACCTCACATTTCAACACATTACACTTGCCCACCTCATAATGATGATGGAGAACAAGTTACTGTGGCTGACAAACTATGGATATTTAAACTACTTGGGCATGCCTTTGGCAGTTGCCGGTCAAGACTCTTGGAAGATCAAGAGCAAGACGCAACACAAATTTATATCCTTTTTAATTGCTCAACGATCGACTCATACATCGAGTAAATATACTTAATATGTTACATTAAGTTCTCTACGTATGTACATGGTTCGATAATATAATTATTTGTTAAGTGCAGATGATTTGATATGGATTTACGAAGAGAACTTCCACATCTAACTGATTCAGAAGTATAGAAAGAACATGAAAATAAGTTTGGGGCATGGTTCAAAAAGTTGGTAAGGACGATATGTATTCTTTTCGTGTAAACAACAATATGTTACTTAATTGATCATGATTACAATCATTGTTTATGCTTATAGGTCTACCATGATAATGTTAATGACTAAGGAATATGTGATTTACAAAATGGTCCTGCCAAAGTTGTGCAATGTTACAACAGGTACATTATAAATGGTTATTGATTCTATACAAAAGACTACGGTGTAAACAAGTCAAGGATGAATAGTGGCGTGTGTGTCAAGGGTAGCACTTACAGTGAAAATGAACTTGACTATTACGATGTTATTGAAGAAATAATGGAGTTGACTTACTTAGGCATAAATAACACAGTAACTTTATTCAAGTGTCATTGGTTTGATCCCACAACAACAAGAATCGACAAAGCCTCATGCATTGTGAAGGTGAATCATAAATCAAGGTTTGAAACATATGAACCATTCATATTAGCATTACAAGCTCAACAAGTTTATTATACTTCATATCGGAATACAAAGAAGTCAGATAGAAAGTAATGGTGGGCGGTTTGTAAGGTGAAGTCTAAACTATACCCCGAGTATGATTAGTTATAGGAAGACAAGATTGTTGGAGAGGGTGATTATTATCAATCAGATGATATATATGACTTTTCTTATGGTCATGATGTCACACATGGTTTTCATGTCACATCTCTATTGTTCGATGACACACGTATAGAAGAATGTGATCCAAATGATATACCAAGTGGATGAGCGCCCAATGAAGAAGAAGACAAAGAGGACGAAGAGGAGGAGAAAAAGAAAAGAATATGAAAGTCAAACAAGTGATGAGGAAACATACTCGAGCTAGTGAAATACATTTTATAATACATACCACATCACTTTCTCATATGCTCTTATGTTTGTAGTTTGGAGACCATGTTAGTCATAGTTGTAGTTAGCGGGATATTGGAGTGTGTTTGCTGCAGGTACATGTTTTACATTATTGTGATATGAATGATTTGAATGTATTGTCATGTTTGATGTTACTGTATGCATGCTTGCATAAAGTTATTTTAGATTTGATTATGTATCCATGTTCATGAAATTGTATATCATGTTACATTCTATGCATACTTAGCATGTACATGCACAGTTCATGCATAGTTATAAAACTGATTCATGTAGGACCTTTAAATCTTTACATTTCATGCATATGTCATGTCCATGCTAAGATCAAGAGTTATGTAACTAATCCAAATAACATTTTTATTTGTTAGAATATGGTTCATGGAGGTCACAGTGGTCGAGCACTCAGTAGTCGAGGATCAAGTGGAGGTCGTGAGACATCATTAGGTAGATGTCTTTGTGTTATATTTAAATAGAGGAATTCATTATGTTTTTGCTTATATATTGATATAAAATTATTACTTGTTAATCGTCTTTATAGGATCCCAGTTCAGTGATAGTCAGTCTCAGCCTTCATCTTCACGTAATGCTTCGATAGGTATATCATTTAAATAATTGTATACTTGATTAGTTTATATGTGCATTGTGTAAATTTCTAACTCATTGTTCTGTAGAGAATGTTTTGCTTGCACATGACCCACTTACACCAGCTACTCATACACATCACGAGACAATGTCGGATGCAGGGTCTTCTCAGTCTAACACACAATGACTCATCAAAATAGTGTATATCGATAGTTGATCGTAAGTATTACATTGTCACTTGTCCAATACTTATCTTTTAAATAGTGTATATCGATAGTCCATTGCTAATGTGTACCAATTCATGTACAGTATAAGGTTCGAGCCACAAGAAGTAATACGAGAAATTAGGAAGTCATTAGTTCAACATCTTCCAAGACTGATCGCTCAATGAAAAAAGTACCTAAAGGAGGTGTTGAAAAGATTATGATCCTCATTCATGGTATACAATCATTTATCATAGCTAATGTGTTTCGTATTTAATTTTTTGTTATAGTCATGTGTACTAACTTTCTGAAATTATTTATATGCTTCAAATCGCTTCGCGACTGCGAAGGAGGAGTAGGACGCGAGGCTAGTGTGGTAGAAGGTAGCTGCCAGTCGATTGGCGGACATGCTGTACAATATGAAGACTACAATATTAAAAGTTGTTGGTGGGATAGATGATCCACTACAGTGGAAGGGCCATGACCCTTTTACTATCAGGACAGGTTATTGGGATGCAATGTGTGACAAGTGGGCGAGTCATGAATTTTGAAACCGCTCAACAAAGACTGTACAAAACCGAGTGAAGATGCTCGATGTCCATCTACACATAGGTGGATCTAAGACTTTTGGGAGCCACCAGAAGAAAATGGTAACTCATCAATATATATATTATCAAATTTAAAAGTAGTTTTGCATACTTTTTAATTAATTTTTTTATCATTTAACCTTACAGAAAGTCGAAAAAGAGGCATTGTGCCTTACAAGGATGTGTTTGTTGAAACACATAAACGTAAGAGCACAAGAAAGTTTGTATTAGAGAAGGTGAGAGCAACAACGGTATATATTTATTGTATTAATAAACATTGTAATATACAAGTTACCATGAATTATATTATCAGAAACATTGTAATTCTTAATTATTAATTCATACTATAATCATTACTTTGTAGGAGTCATACGAGCAGCAGATGGTAGAGCGATATGACGATGACTCCACTCAGCATCCGCCTTTTGATCCTGTAGTATGGTTGACTGCAATCGGTGAACCCAAAAAGGGTCATGTGTTTGGGTTTGGGAGTAACATGAACACCACACCAATCATTGCTTCCTGCAGTCAGGGCGCTCAGAGTTCTCTCGCTAGCATCAACTTCCACCGTCTGATTGACCCTGCTATTTCTTGGGATGGTATCTGCCAGCTTCTTCAGGACACAATGCATGACTTTTACATGAAGTCATTCCCAACCGTGTCCATAATGAGTTGTGCAACTTTTTTCGGGATAGAGAAACTTTGTCTGCATTCTGAAAGTGCAGTAGGATCGAGGCAACGAGCACTAGAGGGGGGGTGGATAGTAATTTTAAATATCGTCTTTGGAATTATGACGGATTTTGAAATTTGCAAAGCAATCACACAAAGAACACAAGAATTTACCCTGGTTTGGTCTTTTAGACCTACATTCAGTCCCAAGCAAAACCCGTTTGAGATTTCTACTATCAACCTTGTGTAACCACAAAAACATACAAACCAAATCCGATCCCACTTTAAGTAACAAACCTACTGAAAGCAAACAACTTCTTTAAACGAAGGAGTCACTTCCTTTTACAGAAAAAAGAAATAATCAACTTACAATCAACCTACGAGCCCTTCTTATGAATGCAAATGGAATGCAATTGGCTTTTGCGGTTGTTGAAATACTCAACTCACGAATTCACTGTCTCTCAAAAGAATTTGAGTGAAAAACTAGAGTGAAAATATCAAGTGAGTGAGAAAACAAATACTTGAATGAAAAACAAAGAATAATTCAATGTAATTTGATTGGATTGATGTTTTTGAGTGTGAAATGCACTCATATTTATAGTTGAAAGATTTCATGCATTGAGGGTATGAAATGGTGTCAAAAGAGTCCATTTTGAATGATCAAAATGTTTGAAAAATAAAAAGACACGGCTTTTAAAAGTTACAGAAAAATGACAAAATTAGTCGACTGAAATCAAATATTAGTAGACTGACAGTTATCGTCGATCGACTAATGTGTTTAACAAAGCCATTTGAAAATCTAAACTTTTGAAACTTAGTCAACTAAATAAAAAGTTAGTCGACTGATAATATCATCAGTAGACTGAAAAAAATTTCAGTCGAAAAATCTTTCAGTCGACTGCTGCTAAATTTTTCTGAAAACACATGTTTTGTCTGGTTGACTGATAAAACCTTCAGTTGACTGCTGCTAAATTTTTCAGAAAACAAACATTCTGTCCGGTCGACTGATAAAACCTTCGGTCGACTAATTTTATAAAAATGATATTTTTGCTTAAAAACTTTGGCGCGAAAAGGTTGGTCGACTGATGAGTCTATTGGTCGACTAATAAACATAAAAAATTAAGTAAAGAGTTTTCTAAAATGATTTTCATGAAGGGTTCTTTTAGAAAAGTTTTTCTAAAAACTTTTTAGGTGAAATGCAATCAAAATATGCACTCTAAGTAAGGCTCTTACAAGAATCTAAGACAAATGATTTTTACATTTGCACACTAGTCTTCATAGATTCTTCATCGAATTCTTCAATTCTTGTTATCTTTTTTCATTGCCTTAGCTGAAATGCAGTTGATTCACTTATTCATCATCAAAACCTTGTACTTGAAGTATCGTGTACGGCTTCATTGTCGTAACACATTCAACATAAGCTCTGGTGCCTGTCAGGTATAAAGTTTCATGTTGTTAGATTTTAAGCTAGTATATGCATGATTGAATACATATATGCACGATTGAATCAGTATAAATTTTTATTGATAGCATTATAACAAATATATGCATGATTGAATTATTATGAAAGTTTTTTGACAACCTTAAAACACATATAAGCATGATTTCATCACTATGAAAGTTTTTTGACTGCCTTATAACACATATATGCATGATTGAATTACTATAAAAGTTTTTTTCACAACCTTAGAACACATATAAGCATGATTTCATCACTATGAAAGTTTTTTGACTGCCTTATAACACACATATACATGGATGAAGGTGCAGATCGAGACAATGAAGAGGATGATGCTTCGAATCTTGACGATGATTAGATTCATGTGTTGAATTTGTTTCACGTACTTGTTGTTTCAAACAAAACTCGTTGTATATGTTCACTTGTAACTAATTAGAACTTGGGGAGGATTATACTGGGTTGTTAAATTTGTTTCATTTATAACTTGTGTTAAATTTGTTTCACCTGCTTTGTATATGTATTTTTTATGTGTACTTTATTTTTTATACATAGGTTATATAAATTGTATAACAAGAAATTTTTTCTTGATATTTATATTTCAAATATTTTTTTTTTAAAATTTGTGATGGATTAGCGATGAATAATATCTGTCGCTAATATCTATCATGAATTTAGCAATGGATATTTATCTATCTCAAAAACTAAATCAGCCGATGTTTTGCGACGGAATATAATCCGTCACAAATCCGTCAATAAATGGAAGACGAAATTTAGCGACGGATACATATCCATCATTAAATTTTAGCGACAGATTATCGACATATATATATATCTATCGCAAAACCAAATCAGTCCTTATTTAGCGAAGGATCATGACATTCGCTAATCTGTCGTGAATTAGTACGAAAGTAGCAACAAATCAGTTCTGTCGCTAATTAGTGACCAAGAAATTGCGATGGATGCTATCCATCGCTAAGCCGTCGCCAATCCATTGCTAAACGAATTAACGATGGATTATCGTCGAATAGCATTCGTTGCTAATCTGCAGAATTCTTGTAGCGGTAGATATTGACATTTTTTCTAGAGGTCTATAAGCCTGCTTTCTTTGAGCAATCTATATTCAGTCCTAGAAAATCAGATTTATCTGCTACCATTTTCAAGCTTCTACAAATTAAGCCTTTTTTTCTGCATTTTGAGCTAGTGCATTAGACTTTGCATGTAGAAAAAGCTTTGATCATCATAACTGAACATTGTTTATCATTTTGCAGTGCCAACCTATTTGAAGTTTCTTTTGAGTCAATGCAATGTTCCTATGATGCCAGGAGAAACGGTGTTCCAACAATTCTACTCATGATGCAAAGGTGTTTGTACTCACAAAGAGGCCTTCAACTATGCTTTTGATTGTATTAACCCTTCTGCATATTTCAGTCTTCCATGAATTTTAATGTGTTATCATATTTATTGGATTCATTTCTTGTCTTATCCTCATAATTGTGACTTTGCAAGTCACAGTATGCCCCAGTAGAGACTAGAATATGAGAACTTAAAATATGAATGCAATAAATATGATAACACATTAAAACTCATTAAAGATTGAAAATATGATAACACATTTTCAACAAAGTTTTATTCGCATTGTTGCATGGACTAATTACTGAACAGTAGAGATGCTTAATTACTGAAATACATGGAATTAAAATTGTTGATAAAATGGATTTGCCAATGTGGCAGCAGGTCTATGAAATAAGTCTTTGTTGATAACCCATGATGCATTGCATATATATTACCACTTAAGCCCTTCCAATATGCATTTCTGAATAAAGTTTTTGGTTTATACAATTCTTATTACATATACAATATTTTCCTTGTATTGCCGCTCAGTACTCATTTTTTTTTGCTAGTAGAGGCTTTTACTGGCGCTAAGATTGTGCGCGTTATTTTAGCGCCAGTAAACATTGAAACTACTGGCGATAAATTAGCGCTAGTAAAAACCTTGCTTCTCAGAGGTGGAGCTTTGTATCGTGATGCTGGATCTTCGTGACTTGGTGGGCAGTGTGGAAGTTAAGGAATAACATGACCTTTAGGGGGAAAGTACCGCCCCTCTCTCCCTGCTTCATAGTTGGTCAAAAATGGGGTTTCAACAACTGAGTGGCTATGTCCACTATTCTCTAGTTGTCCTTCATTCTTTGCCTCTTTGCTGGTCAATTTCCCAATGACCTGATCAGGCCAATTGTGCTTGTTTTGAGCTTGGTAGCTTACACATGGGGCTGAAAGTGTGTTGAATCTAGGTGGATCAGTGTGGACATCAGCATTAACGCCTGACTTAACCACCCTTTACACCTGACTCCACTGTTCATGAATTTCCAAACTGACCCTCGTAATGCAGCCAGGTTCCTTAGTAACCGAGCTAAGACATGTTAGAGAACCATTGACAGCTCAATGACAGTAGCTTGCGGTATGAGTCCACCATTTAGATCCATAACTCTTAGTCCAAATGACAGATATATATATAGGTCCTCAAATAAGATTGGCATAGGTTTAGGCAATATGGATGATTAAAATAAACAGGTATATTTGGTCTTGGCCTGGTAATCAAGTAGGCTTAAGCCTACTTTGAATTAAAACTAGAGCGGGATCACATTGAGTGTATTTCACAACACTGAATTCCCTAGCAAAAAGTCATAGGTGAGAGTTTTGTCTGATCAATTGGACTCTAGGAAAGTGTTAAAAAGACCTTTTTTAAAAATCGAAAATACTTTTTAATAATGCATTTAAGATTTAAGGAGTGCAGTTAGCCAATAAATATGGTTGATTAATGAAATGGTTGTGGCTCTCTTTTTGACACCTATAGCAGTGCCAAGCACTTCTGTAGCTCTTGTGTGCCTACAAAAGTAGCCCTTTCTGCACCTGCTACAGCAGATTCAAAACCCTTGTGAGCTTACCTCTTCATCACCAGCACAACACCACCTACACTTCACAAAATTCTGTTTTTTTAGCTAATGTAGCTTTATTAGATGCACTCCCCTGCTTCTCCATGCCACAACACATCACTACTTACACTCTACCTTGCATTTTTGCACCCTTCCACTTCACCTTCCTTCATCACCTACACCTTCACTGTTGCACCTGAACATTTTGTAAAACTATGTTCAGCAACCTTCACTGCATCCCCTGTGCATAGTGTTACACAACAGTCCCTGTGCGTATTCATTCCCCACTCTCATTTCCATTCCCTGCACCGATCTGCTAATATCCATATCTGAGCACCAACAGTGTGAAGTCTATTCACAACAATGATTGTTGTACCTGCTAAAGACAATTGCTTGTACAAATTCCTTTGTCCTCATTCAGTCCAGTGAAATTCACATTCATACTATTTGTTGTTTGAGCATGAAAGTGTCACACAGTTAGGGGTTATGCATTTCCTTATTTAATAGTTTAGATCCCATGCATTTAGATATTATGTATTTCATTGTGTGCCAGTTATGTAATATGCATTTAGGAATTAGGTATTTAGGTGTTACTCATTGGCAAATTCATTTACACAGGTTTGTTGTAGAGAGTTGTTCCATTACATGTTACTGTTAAAAACATTTACATTTCAATTGACATGAAATCCCCTGTTTCACATATTGCCATGCTTCATCACCTTATATCAAATTCCCTTTATGATCAAGTCATCTTCAGATTCTGTCCACAATTATTTATGTTTGCATATTTTAGGTTTAGGCATCATATACCGGAATTCATTTCACTGTGTGCATCTTACTGTATTCACTATGTTCACTGTATGCACATGATTCAGTTTAGTGCAAAGCACTTTGATTCACTAGTTTAGAATCCACCTGAACCTGCATTTGCACACTAACACACCTTCACAGCACTTACCAGCTGCACTTGTGCTCTGCATCTCCACAATACAACACTCCACAATGAATATCATTGTGGCAGCTTCACTATAAACATATAATGCATCATCTTAGTCTCCTTTCCTGCATATAATTCACTCCCCTGTCCCACTACTTTCTGGTTCCTGTTTTCAGAAGTCACAGTTCCTACTTATCAGAACTTGAGTTACACAATGCAAGCCGCATAATTTTTATCTTCTAAGACTACATATGAGCAGATGCTTACAGTATCATCTTTTCAAGTGAATGCTTTTGCAAATCAAACCACATCTCATACCTTACTTAATACAAACCATACCCTTGGGCATTCCCATATTGTATTTTTCCATTAGCATTAGCCTTATATATGCATATTCAAATGCATTCACTCATTAAATATATGCATTGCATTCTCATATGCATTCTTCATTTAGCATAAGCATAGCATCTAAGTATAACATATGCATCCTTCATTAAAATAGGTATAATCATTTGCATTTTTTCTTTCAACATAGTATTTTTCATTTTCTTCTACATTTCGCATTTTGCTTTGTGCTAACTCATTTTTGCAAAGAAAGCATAAAAGACTTTGATTACTCTTTCTAGAATAGGAATTTTAATATTTCAATTTCAATTTTAAGATTGCAATAGATTCAGATTAATGAGAATTTCTTTTTTTCAATTTAGAATAGATTGTATGAGCATGTAGATCTCATAATTGCCTGTGACATATCATTTTCATCTTTATTTTTATTTCAAAAATCCACGAATGGTGAAACACGAATGGCACATGCACTTTTCTAATAAGAGGTAAATAATTCTAAGTAAATGATTCACATTTATGGCCATAGTCAAAATGTGAACAATACTTAGGATTTTATCTTTTATGGAATTACATTCGACCTCCACTTAGGTCTCTTTTGAAAATCATCATTTTGTTTTCTGAAATATTCTTTTCTTCCTTTATCAGAATTTAATATGTGAATTAACTTAAGATATATTTGTGACCATAGTCATGAATATATTAAAAGTTAATTTCATTTTAAATCCTATAAAGGCACAAAAATTTATTTTATTCTTTATTATAATTTAAATAAATATTATATTATAATATGTTTGTGACCATAATCATGAATGTATTATGATTTAATCTTATTTCAATTCTATTAAAGAATAAATTATGATTTTAAATTCCAATCTTTAAATAAATTTCAAAAGCATTCATCATTTAGGACATAATTGCATTCTTTTTCAAATCATCTTCAAAAATCCAAGTGATTCCCGAGATAAATTTTCAAATATAATTCTCATTCAAAATCATTTTCAACTTTCATTTACAAATTCAAATTCCTCTTTTATTTTCAATTCCATTCAGTTTTATGTCTTATTTCAAAATTCCAATTTTAAATTCTCATTTCTGAATTTCACATTGTCACTCAAATTCTTCAATTCTATTTTCTAAATTCTATTTCAAATCCTGAGCTTTAAGGATTTTACATGAGGCTCGTCTCACGAGGTATTTTTCAAAAATGTCTCATCTTGGTTTCCCCGTTCCGACGAGAAATCCATAATTTCATCCTCATTCAGGTAAGGGTTAAACCTGAAATTCATTTTGAAATATTTTCATCCCATCCAGGTCAAGGGCCAAACTTGAGTCTTTTCAAAAAAGCTTATTTTGTCTCAACCATGAGATTTTTTTAAAATCTCCATTTTTCACCATTTCGGGATCTTCATCCCAAAAGTCCCATCACGATTTCCTCATTTTCTTTTTGTCCGATTATTTCATTCTTGAGGATTTCGTTTCTTCCCTAAGCCATTCAGAATAAGGTGCAAAACCTCAGAATCATTTTCACAAAGCAATTCTTCCACACCCAGTTCAAATTTTCTGACTGGGGCATTTTAAAATTTGGTGTATTGTCTTTGCCACTAAGCTCTACTTTCAACCGGCTTAGCAGCAAAGAGGGGCATCTGTGAACATCTCAAATTTTTCAAAAAATTTTAAAAAATCCCTTTTTGCTCCTAGCCCCATCTTCTAAATAATTTGGTCAACTTCTTATCAAATTCTAATCATTTCTCAGATTCACTGGTTGAAAATCTGAAATCCAAATTCAATTTCTATATCTGATTCAACCTCAGATCCAAATTGAATGTTCGAATCCAATTCTGAGCTGGATTCCCCTGTTTTCAAATTTTAAAAAATATAAAATCAATTTCTAAATGGCTCAAACATTTCATCCAGTATCCATTTGGATCTACTCATTTCATTTCTTAAATTTTGAGATCCAAACTCAAATATTCGCTCAAAATCCCGGATCCAGATCAATTTTGAAACTCAATTTCTGAAATTAACCATGTATTTTCCCAAAAACCTCATTTCGAAAAATCCTTATATTTTAAAACAAATATCTTACAAAAACCTTTCAAAAACCTCGTCTGTATCCTATCTTTTAAAATCCTCATGTTTTTCTCATATTTTTTTAAATTTCTTATTCAAAAATATAAAAGAAAAAGAATTTCAGAAAATGGCCATATCCTCTTTTTCGGAAAACCCTTGTAAAAAAAGAACCACATTTTAAAAAAATTTCAAAAACTTGGAGGACCCGATTCGAAAAACCTCTAATATCCTTTCGTTATAAAATCAAGCCGCAGGGTCGACCTCTGATCATCGCTTCTTCACCCCTCCATTTGCGCATGATCTGCCTTCTTCTTCCTCTCTTCTTCTCCTTTCTCTTTCCCCTTTTCTCTCTGGTCTTTCTTCTTGATCAACTGAAGAAAACTGAATCCTCCTCCCAGCCAACCGACAATTAGTATCTCTCTTTCTTCAATGCTCTATAGAATTACATATCAAGCAGACTTTGACCTCGCGTATTGATTGTTGCTCATCTGCTAATTTATATTTTTGTTAAATTGTTTATGCTACTTCCCTTTAGCATCTATCCCTTTCATTTCCCCTTTTGTTTCCTTCATCTTTTCTCTATTTTTTTTTGTTAAATTAATTTCAATGTTGCGGTAGGTATTGCCTCAGTCGATACCTCAGAAGCACCACATCAGTTATCTCATTTTCCACCATCCATTGAAGGCATATGTGGCAACATTGGTCTGCATATAGCAGCACCGATTTGCCTGCTGCGACAGAGTGTGGATTCCCCTTTTCTCATTATTTTAGCATTGACATTCGTTATCCAATCTCTGCTTATTAATTGTTTTCTTTCCCTCCCATTGCATTTGTATCTCATTTCATCATATTGTTTCGTTTATGTGACTATTTCTTCCCGTTTCATTTTCTTTCTTATTGATTTCGGGTATAATCATCAGATGCAAGAATCATTTAGGATTGTTGTGATCGACACCCTCTGTGTTTGGTCTACATGATTCCATTCCTATTAACACAGTGTTCATAACTGTAACGTCATTCCCTTTCTGTTTAGCAGAATCTATCGAGTATATTTTGCATTTTAGTTTCTCCCTTGCATTTTGAATTTATAGTATGTGCACATCCACTGATTATACATTGATGCTTTACATTTTTCATCAACAACCTCTGTTCAGCATTTTCTACAATTGAGGCTACAATGCATCCCACGACTTACCTCCTTTCTCTTTCTATTTTCACGTTTTAGGATTTTTCTTTTAGCATTCATACTGATTTTAATGTATCGATTCACTCCTTGGCATCAAATTACATATATGTTGTTGTTTCTATTTACAGATCATCATTGGATCCCTTAGATCCATTCTTATTTCACACCTGCATCATGCATCATTTGTTCTAATAACTCTGCATCATGTGAATTTCTTTTTGCATCATTGGATTTCATTTTCTGCAATTATTTTGATCCATTCTGATCATTCTCTCCATCCCCCTTATCTGATATTCATACAACATACCATCTTATGCATTTTGTTACTAGCATTTGCCATATATCCCTCTACCATGACCTCTCATTGATCCCATATTTTACCTTTGATTCTGTTAGATTCACTTTACTTATTGTTTTGTATTTCTTTTGGGCCTTTTCAATTCAACGCACTCTGCATTTGTGTATGACAATGAGCTTCTTTAATTGAGTCAAGTGCCAAGAACCAAAAACCCTGCCAATTACATAATTTCCAATCCTATTATGAACCAATTTGACACAGTCAATCTGAATCAAGCATCTTATGATGATGTCTATATGCATTGGCCTAGAACTGCAATGTTGTATGCACACTCAAATGAACATTTCAGGCGATTTGTTGTTCAGACACCTTTTCACCAAGAACCTACAAGTTTTGATCATGGATACCATCACTAAGGTACATGAAGGCTTGTATCATCTGAACCTTTACTATTGGGCACAATAGTCAAGTACATTGCAAAGCACTGGAATATCGTGTTGGTCCTTGGTTGTGGTAGAATTACATGAACAAAGGTAAGATGTTTGATAAATCCTTATGATTTTTTTTCCTATTTGCCATCGCATGTTGTGTTTGGTTACCTCTAGCACTATGAAAGCTGCCACGACTGTAACTATAGTAGATATGGTAGTAAAATATTTTCGTTCTTTGCAATGTCTATGTGTGTGTAAACTGGCATTGCCTATGCATCCACAAGAGGACAGAGGCATTCATGGCAAATATCAAAGGTCTATCGTTACATAATGAGTTCTTCAATGTGTGGGATGGACCTTATATGCCAACACTTTTGCTTCTTCACCAATATCCAGACATAATAAAGAAATTTCAAGTGGATAGGGGTGCAATCAAGTTTGTTCTTGCTGGTGCAAACATAATGTGTCCTGGTCTTACTTCCCCTGGTGGTGCTTTGGACAATGATGTATTAAAAGAAACTATTGTGGCTATAATGGCTGAAGGAAAGCAACATGCTCTTGCAATTGGTTTTATAAAAGTGTTTGCAAAAGACATAAGGGCTATAAACAAGGGTATCAGTGTGGATAACATGCATTACTTGAATGATGGACTTTGCAAGATGGAACGACTGTAATAATGCATTTAAGATTGAAGGAGTGCAGTTAGCCAATGAATATGGTTGATTAATGAAATGTCTATGGCTCTCTTTTTGGCACCTACAGTAGTGCCAAGCACTGTTGTAGCTCTTGTGTGCCTACAGCAGTGCCAAGCACTGCTGTAGCCCTTTCTGCACCTGCTACAGCAGATTCAAACCCCTTGTGAGCTTACCTCTTCACCACCAACACAGCACCACCTACACTTCACAAATTTCTTTTTTTTAGCTGTTGTAGCTTTATTAGATGCACTCCTCTGCATCTCCATGCCACAACACAACACTTCTTACACTCTCTCTTGCATTTCTGCACCCTTCCACTTCACCTTCCTTCATCACCTACACCTTCACTGTTGCACCTACATATTTTGTACAACTATGTTCAGCAACCTTCACTGCGTCCCTTGTGCATAGTATTACACAACAGTCCCTGTGCGTATTCATTCCCAACTTTCATTTCCATTCCTTGCATCGATCTGCTAATATCCATATCTGAGCACCAACAGTGTGAAGTCGATTCACAACAATGATTGTTGTAACTGCTGAAGACAATTGCTTGTACAGATTCCTTTGTCCTTATTCAGTCCAGTGAAATTCACATTCATACTATTTGTTGTTTGAGCATGAAGGTGTCACATAGTTAGGGGTTATGCATTTTCTTATTTAGTAATTTGGATCCCATGCATTTAGATATTATGTATTTCATTGTGTGAAAGTTAGGTAATATGCATTTAGGAATTAGGTATTTAGGTGTTACTTATTGGCAAATTCATTTACACAGGTTTGTTGTAGAGAGTTGTTCCATTACATGTTACTGTTAAAAACATTTACATTTCAATTGATATGAAATCCCTTGTTTCACATACTGCCTTGCTTCATCACCTTATATCAAATTCCCTTTATGATCACGTCATCTTCTGATTCTCTCCACAATTATTTATGTTTGCATATTTTAGGTTTAGGCATCATATACCGGCATTCATTTCACTGTGTGAATCTTACTGTATTCACTATATTCACTGTATGCACATGATTCAGTTTACTGCAAAGCACTTTGATTCACTAGTTTAGAATCCACCTGAACCTGCATTTGCACACTAACACACCTTCACAGCACTTACGAGCTGCACTTGTGCTCTGCATCTTCACAATACAACACTCCACAATGAATAGCATTGTGGCAGCTTTACTATAGCCATATAATGCATCATTTGAGCCTCCTTTTCTGCATATAATTCACTCCCCTATCCCACTACTTTCTGGTTCCTGTTTTCAGAAGTCACAGTTCCTACTTATCAGAACTTGAGTTACACAATGCAAGCCACAAAATTTTTATCTTCTAAGACTACATATGAACATATGCTTACAATATCATCTTTTTCAGTGAATGTTTTTGCAAATCAAGCCACATCTCATACCTTACATAATACAAACCATACCCTTGGGCATTCCCGTATTGTATTTTCCCATTAGCATTAGCCTTACATATGCATATTCAAATGCATTCACTCATTAAATATATGCATTGCATTCTCATATGCATTCTTCATTTAGCATAAGCATAGCATCCAAGCATAGCATATGCATCCTTCATTAAAATAGGTATAATCGTTTGCATTTTTTTCTTTCAACATAGTATTTTCCATTTTCTTCCACATTTCACATTTTGCTTTGTGCTAACTCATTTTTGCAGCGAAAGCATAGAAGACTTTGATTTCTCTTTCTAGAATAGGAATTTTACAATTTCAATTTCAATTTTAAGATTGTAATAATTCTAGATTAATGAGAATTTCTGTTTTTCATTTTAGAATAGAGTGTATGAGCATGTAGATCTCATAATTGCCTGTGACATCTCATTTTTATCTTTATTTTTATTTCAAAAATTCACGAATGGTGATACACGAATGGTACATGCACTTTTCTAATAAGAGGTAAATAATTCTAAGTAAATGATTCACATTTATGGCCATAGTCAAAATGTGAACAATACTTAGGATTTTATCTTTTATGGAATAACATTCGACCTCCACTTAGGTCTCTTTTGAAAATCATTATATTTTTTTTTGAAATATTCTTTTCTTCTTTTATCAGAATTTAATATGTGAATTAACTTAAGATATATTTGTGACCATAGTCATGGATATATTAAAAGTTAATTTCATTTTAAATCCTATTAAGGCAAAAAAATTTATTTTATTCTTTATTAGAATTTAAATAAATATTATATTATAATATGTTTGTGACCATAGTCATGAATGTATTATGATTTAATTTTATTTCAATTCTATAAAGAATAAAATATAATTTTAAATTCCAATCTTTAAATAAATTTCAAAAGCATTCATCATTTGGGACAGAATTGCATTCTTTTTCAATTCATTTCAAATCATCTTCAAAAATCCAAGTGATTCCTGAGATAAATTTTCAAATATAATTCTCATTCAAAATCATTTTCAACTTTCATTTACAAATTCAAATTCCTCTTTTATTTTCAATTTCATTCAGTTTTATGTCTTCTTTCAAATATCCAATTTTAAATTCTCATTTCTGAATTTCACATTGTCACTCAAATTCTTTATTTCTATTTTCTGAATTCTATTTTAAATCCTGATCTTTAATTCAACTCTAAATCAAGGTTTTGAAATTCACTTTGAGATTCCAAATCGAATTTTGAGATTTACTTTGAAATTCAATCCAATTTTCAAATTCCCTTCCGATTTCAAATTTCAAGTTTGAATTCAAATCCTATTCTCAATTTCAAAATCCAATTTCAAATTTTAATTTCAAAGTCAAAATTCAATTTCAAAATCAATTCAAAATTCCAGTTTGAATTTCTATTCAATTTCCATTTCAAAAATCCATTTTGAATTCCAAACTCCTAAATTCCAAATTCAAAGCCAGATTTCACTTAGGCTTCAATTCTAAATATCAATTTAAAGGTTCCATTTCAATTTCAAAAATCTGATTTATCAATCTCGAAATCCCAAATCCGGCCTTTATTTTCCAATTTCATTCTTTTCCAAATTTCATTTCCCATTTCAAATCTTCCTTCTTCAATTCAAATTTTAATCTGTTCCAATCTTTGATTTCAGTTATAATTTCAATTTCAGAATTTCAAGTTTCCTTTTCAAAATCTCAGATTCATTTAAAATTTCATGTTTAGATTCAAACTTCAATTTTCCAAAACAAGTCCAATTTCTGAATCACTTCTTCAAGGATATTTTCAAACTTATTTCAAAGTCACTTGGAAAAGTCTAAAATTTCTGAAGCATTTCTCAAAAGCATACATCTTTGCATCTTCATGAGCACAAACATGATTCTCTATGCATTTAGGATTTTAGAATAATCATTTAGACAAATTTATGCAAGGCAAAAGGCATTGATTCGATCGTTTGTTCAATTACCCCTGATAAAAGTGTCAGGAACAGTTGAATCTCGTACCGACGAGAGAATCATGTTTCTCCATTTTTTCACAAATTTTTAAAATGGAGGCGAGTTAATTTTCAAATCTTTTTCAAATAAAGGTCAAGTGAGACCTTGCAAAAGAGTTTCCTTTCTTCTTTCTTTCTTTCTCTTCTCTCTTTTTTCATTCTTTTTCCCTCTTTAAAAAGGGAAAATGGGCTGAAAAGGAATGAGGAAAGGCTAGAAAGGAAAAGGAAATTTTTTTGCAATAATCACAGAGCTGCATCGAGGGGAGCCCCCGAACCCCTCTTTTGTAAGGGAAAAAACTCTTAATCAGTCTCCACAACTCATCAAGTTGAACCATGCTACAGTCAGTGTGCAGGTCAGTCGGTGCTTGATGGAGTAGTGTAGGATCATCTGTTGGATGTGCACAGAGGTTGAAAAAGAAGGGAGAGAGAGGGCTGATGTTCATGGCCTTCTTCAGGGGGGATTCCTTTCTCGGATAATCGTGCAATGTAGGGACTGGGTCTTAAATAACCATCTTCGGGGTACTTAAGTCTTTGCAACCGCTCCTTTTCTAGAATTGTCGTTTTGTGGCACCAATGGAGGAAAGGGTACTTAAGTCTTTGCAACCGCACCGGACTTCGATGCTAACTGATGCTGACAAACATGGGGATACGAGCCATATGTGCTTACATACATGGTGCTCATTGGGACCCCTGAACACGCGATGTAGCTAACGATCGTCTTCGGGGGAGGGGACATATAACCTGCTTCGCTACAATTTGCTTATGCCCTATTTTCATTTTTTGAAACACCAACTTATTCCGAATTTCCCACAGCTTCCGAATGCCGCATTGAAATAATACCAGCCAAGAGTGCTTCAAGTTATTATCACCAATTTGTTGCTTACCCCACCAACACAGAGCCCTAGTGATCTCAGAAGGAGGCATTTTGTAATGCCCAAACTGGTGTCAAGTTTTCCTCCAGACTAACTTTGCCATGGGACATCATGAGACATGTGAGGAATAAATGATTAGTAAACTACTCTTGATACTCACATAAGGCACATCGATATCCCCAATCTTTTAATTCTGTCAAGGGTTAGAAGCTTGTAGTAGACTACAAATTTAAGGGTGAGAGCTGCAGGCGGTATGTAGTCACCACGCCATATATATTTATGCAAATATAACAGAGTGCCCTTCTTTCTATGAATCTCCCAAGCAGATCTAGTGGAGAAGGAGTCATCTGAATTCCACCATAGAATGTCCTTATATGTAAGGCTTGATCCATGAAAAAAACAGAAAAATGTGATTTTTACCAGTGGGTAAGCCTAGCTTTAGCTGGTAAGGCACAAGCAATCTTTTATGCGTAGGCCGTAGGGGCTTGTTACTCTTTGAAGAGTACCCAGATATAATGCATACTTCAAGATTGTTTAGGGCCATAGATTTGTTGGAATGGGTGGACCAATGTCAAGATTCGACTTCCTTCCATGGTTACCATTATTCCCAATCTTTTCAGTTTATCGAATTTCTGCATCTCCTAATCATAAGTCTTCCCTTGGTTTAGGGGTGCAAGTGAGTCGGTTCCGAACTGGTCCAAACTAAATCCGACTCATATTACTGGATTTGGGTAATCCATGCTCAAACCCAGGTTTGGTATAGAGCATAAGTAGTCGGGTCTGATTAGATCTGGGTCCAGAACCAAGTAACAATTTAACATCAAATATGGGCCAGAAAGGGGTCTAACCCAATCCACTTTACCCTTTTTCTTTCCTCATGAAAAAACATTGGAGATTACCTTTTTCCAACTGAATCTGGTACCACAGTCATTCAACTCTTATCTAGGTCCACGGCCTAAAACTGAACCTCAATTTGATAAAATAGAAGGCAACGCGGGGTCAAGCATGACACCAGCCATATCCAACCCATTTGCAACGCTATTTTGTATTTAACTCAAGTTACCAGTGGCTGAGCCAGGGGTGGGCATGGGTGGGCGGCCGCCCACCCTAAAATTTGAAACCGAGTCAACTCATGACTCGGAAAACTGAATCAAATCGGGACTCGTGAAACCGAGTCGACCGGACACGGGCTCTCGATGAGTCTAGAGCCTGCCAAAAGGGGCGAGGGGTAAAACCCTTGCCAGTTTTCCTTTATCGTCCGTGCTCTATCCCTCCGTTCCGGCGTTCCCCTTCTGTCACAGGCAAGGCGATAACCCCATTCGCCAGCAACCCCTGTGCTCTGCAGTGTCGCCGGCCTCCCTTCGGTGAATCTGCGGTGGCGGTGCCCCCCTTCGAGCTTCTCCCTCTCTGCTGCAATCTCCGGCGACGCGAGGCACCGGTGTCGCAGTCAGTCAGACCTTCGCCAATCTTCGACGACCATCGCTAGCAGCCGACTGTCGCACTGTCTCAGGTAACATCCTTACTCCCTACTCCCTCTCTCTTGCTTTTCTTGTCGATCAGCAAACATGATAACCCTGTTTGCGGTTTTTGAGAAACCGAAGCAGAAACCGCAAAGCATCAGACGACCCATGTCGCCAACCGAAAGACCTGCCGGCGACGACTGCCAACACGACACCCAGCCATGCCCACCCCTGGCTCCGCCACTTGGTGAAACGTCCCAACATCCTAGCTGAATGCGTATTTTCACTGGGTTATTTTGTTTGCATTTAGTTGTTAATCTTCCTATCTACTTGACGCTATTCAATTCAATTTGAATACCGTTTGTCGAGCAGTTAGCTATTCCTATTTATCAGTGTTAACCAAGTCCAACTGTTATATGTAGTTTTTGAGTTAAATCTGATTTCTATTTTTGCTTGCTTGAATTGTTAGTAATTTGGTTTAGGACAGGGTTTGTGTTTCACGATTTTTTTCGTCTTGGATTTTAAGCCAAAAGCGCTGTTAGTAGTATGGGTGTGGGACACACACCAACTGTTTGGTGAAATGGCTCACTGACTCAGCTGAACCAGTTTGGTTCAGATTTTTTGGCCACCCATTGTCTTTTTCTAAGGGTCGAGTTCCTACAGTGTTCGCACATTTTAAACAGCGTTTAGGCATCTTTTAGGAGACAGTTTGCTGAATTGTTTTGTTCCATAAATCAGTACTTAAACCAGTCCCTAGTCATGTTAAATAGTTTGAGAATTTCATACATTTAATTCCACTGTCATTGCTACTTGTGCATACTCTTTGCAGGATCGTCCTTCAAGACCATAGCATTGTCCCCGAGACCCGAAGTCTGCCCACCCAAGGAAAAACTTCTGGCTCCGCCACTGCAAGTTACCTTCCTAGTCTATTTAGGTCAGACAGATCTGATTAACTCGAGGGCTTCGGATACATCACAATGACCAAGTAGGATTTTGCTAAAACAAAGTTGTATCGGTCCCAACTTTCTAGTCAACTCATGTATGGATCCATAGATACATGTGAATACACACAAGTACCATCCCGAGTAGACAAGTCTTCCGAACTAGGCTTAGATTGTACGTAGAAAAGATTCAGTAACATATAAACTGCAATTGAGACAAATTGAAGAAAGCAAATTGGATTGTTGAGCAAGGAAAAACTATACCTTTCTTTATTCCTTTGCCAACCCCACCTTTGCTTTCATTGCTTCCTTAGTGTACAAGTTTGAAATCATTCACACTTTAAAAGCACCTCAACTGCTAATGTTTGCATTAAGGTGCTAGAAACATCCAACCGAGAGAGAGAGAGAGAGAGAGAGATGCCACCAAAGGGTAGTGATTCATCATCCGACTCGGAAGACAATGTACCATTCGCACGTAAGAGAATCGGAGAGAAGAAACAATCTCTTCATGAAATCTTTGGTGGTGGCAAAGGTATGTTAGTTCATTCTGAGATGCATTTTTTTTCTCCTCTGGTTTGAAGATACATCAAGAGAACTGTTTATCTTGGGTGCACAAACCATTGCCTTTTAAGAGGGCATGGAACATCAGCTTCAGAGAGGGAACCCATTAATCTCTGTTTGGTGTGGGCATGATATCTTCTTAGAAAGTGCCTTTAAGCACAAATCTTGTTCAATCTCTAGTACCAATTGCCAACAAATGATAAGACAGTGGAACCCCATCTTACCCCGGATCGATTCCACTTGGGATCAATACTGGTGGCTTGCCCGGTGGTGTCCTTTGCCGGCTAGGGTACTCATCCGGGGTTTACAATCCAGGTGGTGGGTCCAGAAAAGACCCATGTTCCTAGGCTGATTCTTGGTCATAAAAGAAACAAAAAACACCAAAAGACCCATAGGCCCAGTCCAGCCTCTCAAAATGGATCACCCTGTTTGGCTTGTGAAACACTCTAGGCCCATTTACAACACCGGCAATGTTCTCTTGCTAATTACATTGAATGACTGTCTGTCTCTTGGCATATATGAGTTGCAAATCCTAGCTAGTGACTCGGGTGGCTCACGGGCCACAAGATTGGCCTTGGCAAGTTTATCATGCCATAGAGAACTCACCTTTGAGAAAGAGGTGGAGCCAAAAATCCAAATTAGGGAGGGCACAAATGAGTGTATATATATATATATATATATATATATATATATATATATATATATATATATATATATATATAATACAAAACCTACTAAATGAAATATGATAGTGGATTTTTGATATTTTTTTCGAAATTCTGACCGCATAATTCTTCTCACAAGAACATAATGACTACAATCTGTTCAGCATGATTGATTTACTAGAAATCGATACTTTGATCATGCATTTTGAATGAAAAAATTGGTATATGGTACCTCAAAAATTTATGATATTGTGGGCTGTTGATTTTTAAAACCTTATAAAAACCTATCCATTCGTCAAAATCAATTGCGCCAAGAAGTGATTTCTATAAAAACAAGCATATATATCACATCTGTACAGTCAGAATTTTGAAAAAACACCAGAAATTCATGAAAATCCAATAGCATGGTTTATTTAGTAGGTTTTGTATTTTGTAGGTTTTCATTTCCCACATATATATATATATATATATATATATGTATATATGTATATATATATATATATATATATATGTATATATATATATATATATATATATATATATATATATATATATATATATATATATATATATATATATATATATATATATATATATATATATATATATATATATATATATATATAGCACTTGCCCACCGTGGCCCATATGTGGCTTCGCCTATGCTTTGAGAAGTCCTACCATGGAGAAGAGACTAAGATTGTTGTGGTCTTCTCTGACTCATACTTGACCCATTGCCTGGGTGAGTCAAGTTGCTGAGTAAGTGATATTAATTTGTAAAATGTTCATGAGCTAAGATGCCGCTTAGTGCCTTAAATCGCCAATAGGTTGCATATGAAACTTACAATGCACTACTAAGGTAAATGACCTAGGTGCACTAGCATAACCCAGTTTGATGGGATTTTGTTCGGATATATGACTGAATCCAAATCTGTTTAGTTGGATTCAGTAAAACATATGAGATCCAATTAATAATCAGATCAGGTTTGGCATATTGTTTTACATATGAATACAAATACGAACCAAATCCAAATCCAGCAGACAATATGAATCCGAGTACATAAAAAATATAGCCAATTATCTAGTTGGATTCAGATTTGATATTCTGCTTTTCCGTCCTCCAAATCAAAATCTGATTAGGTTGGATCCAGTGATGACCAGATCTAAACAAAATCTGAACCGTTTAAATCCATAATTACAGACCACTGTTTCGGGCTACTGGGTCTGGACCAAGTTATGATATGGATTGGTTGCTGCCTCTTTTGGGAACTCATGTACATGAGGCCTTTAAACTTTGGATAGTATGACATAATCAAGTTATGCAAAAACATGGCATTTTTTGCAGTTGCCCATGTGCTGCTATGGAAGGACAAGAGAATATCTGCTGGGATGTTGGCTGGAGTCACTGCAATATGGTCCATTTTTGAGGTGATGGAATATAACTTCCTCACACTCTCATGTCATGTGGCCATGCTTGGATTGCTCATTCTATTCCTTTGGTCTGTTTTAGCTGCTCTCTTTGACAGGTAAATCCATGCTTTATGATTCTATTTTATATTTTTAGAGCCATTACATGAAAATGAGATCCATCTAAAATCAAGGTTTCTACTAAAATGTAGTAACCAACTTGGGTGTTTTAACCATCTTGAAGTAAGTTGTATAGACAGCTTGCTAAGGCTGACTCAGTCTACTTACTTGATCTGTTTGAGTGGGTTTGGCTTAATCCTGTACCATCTGGTGGATTCATAGTTTAAGGGTGTGATTAGCTTCAAATATAATCACAGACTATCTGCTTTTCTGTAGGGATCCCCCAAAGATACCAGAGGTAATTCTTTCAGAGCAGACCTTCAGGGAACTTGCTCTGGCATTCCACAAGAAACTGACTGGGTTCATTTCAACGTTGCATGAGATCGGGTCCGGGAAAAACTTGAAGATGTTCTTTAAGGTAAGCCCACATACTCAGCTGAAAGTCGTGTCCTAACCAATGTTATCAGTATCGGTCCGTATTGGCCTGTATCGGCCTATACACAGCAAAAATTCCATAAGCTGCAAGCCTGAATCGGCTATTTTTTAATAATATAAAAGATACCCAAAATTTTTTAATATTATTTTAATGGTTTTAACACGTCACATTATAATTGATATGTAATAATTTTTTATTATTTTTGGGCTGATGCAAAACGATTCAGTTGAGTTTGGGTATCGGGGCCGATACAGCTAAATAGGTGACCAAATGATTCAAGGCCGGTACCGATACTGACAACATTGGTCTTAACCAAGGATATTGCATTAAGATCTTAAGCTACTTATATTCTCCCAAGTTTAAAGTCTGATTTTCTCATCCATGTAATGGACATAATTGATGTATCAAGGCCACCAGCACATGGGTCACTCTCAGTTAGGGCTGGAAACGAGACGAGCAGGTCGCTGTTTGGCTCGGCTCAGCTCAAAAATTGAGCTTAGCGAGCCAAGCTACGAGCTGAGCATGCACATTTCAAGCTCATATGGCCTCGTTTTACATATTATATATTTTATACACATATTTTATATTATATATAATTTAATATTATATATTTTTTATACATCGGCTCGCCAAGCTCAGATCGTAATGAGTTCGGACTTGGCTTGGCTCGTGATAAGCTGATGAGCCTCAAGCTGGGGTGTAACCTTAACGAGCCCAGCCCAATCTTGGCTCATTTACCAGCCCAACTCTCGGTGATCCTATGCAGCTTGGGGTCGACTTGGTCCAACTCAATGCCTGGTACCAAGTTTTTGTTCTTAGAATAACCAGGGAAAAGCTGTCTCGCAAACTAAGTTCATTGGCACAAAACCCCAGGTCAACCTTGACTGCAAGTAAGTACACCCAGCTTCCATCGTATGGAAGGATGTACACCCATGGATTTCGAACTTGTGATGTCCTATCAACTTGACAACATTCATTTGGTTACCTCTACCAGAAGAGCGGAATCCTCGTGGTCCCTGGCGGGTGCCTAATCAAATTAAGTAGGGAAAGTTCTTTACTTGTGTTACCCGATCCCTTAACACCCTCTTTTTTCTCCCCTCCCTACACACGTTGAAACCAGCTAGTTTCCGGCTGAAAAACACTATTCTTTTTTTTTCAGCAATGGTGGTAGCTGGCCAGCCATTTTCCTGTCAACCACCAGCCAGTAAATGGCCAGCCAGTCATTTTTTTATTAATGTTTTTTCTTATTTTTTGGTTGTCCCTGGCAACCCTAGGCCAGGCATTTCCTGGCCGGCTGACGGAAAAATGACAGGCCTTAATTCTTTATTTTTTCTCTTTTTTTGGTTTGTGTGACCAAAAACCTGAAAACGAGGTTGTTGTCACCCAAACAACCCAAGTTGGGTTGGTTTTTTGGCAAACCAGGTTTGTCAAAACCCTGGTTTCAGGCAAAACCTGGTTGCCTCCGCTGCCATCCAAACAGCCCCTTATTCATTCTCTACTTTACTCATTGCAGACTATGGCTTCTCTTTGGATTTTATCCCTACTAGGGACCTACTGTGATTCAGTGAGCATCTTATATGTTTGTAAGTATCAAAATCTTTTAATTTTCATTTACAAGAGGTTTCACATCAATTCATACTCATCTTCTCTGTTTGGACAACACTAGGCTTCCTTTGCCTTATCAGTATACCAGTATTCTATGAGCATTACCAAGAGGAAGTGGATGATCTAGCATACAGGGGAAACCGCCAGGTCAAGAGATTGTACAGAAGATTTGATTCAAGGGTTCTCAACAAGATTCCCAGGGGACCTGTCAAGGAGAAGAAACACAAAAGATAGATCACTGATTGTGCCTGTGAGGTGCCAAACTCTTGGTTCAGCATCCTTAGGGCACCAACATTCAATAAACTGAAAAATTCGATTGCTTGGTTAACTTGTTAGCATGAGTGCACTGGTCATGAATTAAAATCTGGATTGTAATGCCTCATGAATTAGAAGCACAATAATATGATGAAACTTTGAAGCTATTCATCTAATGTCAAGTAGTTTCATGTTTGATCCTGATCCTGATGAGACTTGAATGTGTAGGTACCCCTGCCATTGGTCAGTACACCTAGCTTCGACCATGTGGCAAGGAGTGCTCCCTGGGTTTCGAACCATGTTCATACCAATGTTAGATGACAAACCACTGCGGCACCTAACCAGGAAGTCGAAACCCTCATGGGCAAAAATTTTAATTATTTTGTACAACTTTTCCAAGCCAAGTTTTTTCTGAGAACACGATATTTGCGTATGCTACTACTGTGTTGGATTTCCAACTGGCAATTTAGTGGGATGTTCACTATATGGATCAGCATATATAATGATCTAACTTTGCTTGAACGAATATTTAGGCCCTATTTGGGTGACAGATAGCAAAACATATTTGCCAAAAACCAACCAAAAAGTGTTGTTTGGGTGACCACTTTCAGGTTTTTGGTCACCAAAATCTAAAAAGTAAGAAAAAGGGCTGGCCATTTTTCGGCCAGCTATCAGCCAAAAAATGGTAGGATGGTGTCACCTTCTGACACGTAAAATGGCAAGAATGTCAAAAAAATAATAATAATTCGGTCATTTTTTGGCCACCTGTTGGGAAACAGTGTGTCTCTTCGTATGTGTCTCTTCCCATGCATCGTACCGGTGACCCTTCGGAGGTATCCCTTGGATACCAATATATATATATATATATATATGTCACAATGATGGGCAGTGACATGGGAAAAGTGGAATTGAAGACTTACAAAGATCGGTCTCTGCTCACTCATTGCTTGAAGGCCTGTACTCATCAGCAGAAGCAGTTCGACTGAGGAGATCATTTGTCTCTCACATCACCACAATGGCAGGGACTGGTATGTGGCCCTATCTCTTTTTATATGTGTTATGCATGTATATCAATGTATATACTTCTCTATGATACCCCATATTGTGGTATTAGAGCCCGGTTCCCCATACGGTTTTCCCATTGACCATGTTTTTCCTCTCTCTGATTTTTTTGTTAAAACAGAAAGAGGGAAAACAGCAACCAACGTGCCCTTTATCTATTTTTTTTTGTTTTGGACTGGGTCCATTTTTGGATTTGAGATGGATCCAGTTGGACCTGACCTGAACAGAGACCCGGTTCAACTGTCCTAGGTCAGATCACTCATCTCGAAAATCGAACTGATTTGGTTCAAGACCTGAGTCGATGACTCGGCTCAATTTTTTTTTCCTTCCCTTGTCCTGGTCGACTGCATCTGCTGCTGGTCATCACCAGAATACCGCGTTTATAAAAAAAATTTAAAGAGGGGAAGGGCTTTACCGTCGAGATCACTTTTTTTGGTTTGTCAGATCTATGGCTGGGGGAAGGGGGTCGTCTCTGGGTCTTACTCACAGCGGACCTCGATGCTTTGCTGAGACAATTTTGGGTCTCGACGAGGCCACCGAAAGGCTCTACCGATTTCGGGTCCATCGCTTTCCTCCTTTTTCTGGTTAAAGGTTGTCTGCCCTCTGTGGATCGATCGAACCCACTGGAGATGCCGACTGTAAGATGGGTCGCTCTGGGCAAACCATCATCAAGGGTCGGGGAGAAACACTGAGAAAATAGTTTCCCAACGTTGTTATGCACCCCCTGTCAGAGATGTCGATCGTCGGTGGTTCGCCCATCACCCGCCGCCCACCGCTTTTGGTTGGTTTCCCGTTTCTCTCTCTCTCTCTCAGAAGTTTGGAGAAGGAGAAAGAAAACCCTAACGAGTTTTATTTAACACTCTAGATTGGGTTTAGAGTTTGCAGACCTGATTCGGGGATCCTGACCCAACCCGTGGAGAGGTTCAGGTCTTGGACCTATAACCTGGATCCATTTCTATTTTTGGATTTGGGTCTACTTCAGGTTTCAAGAATCGGACCCGCAACCCAGATCCATTAAGCTTTCTGGATCCGGGTCTGTCACTGTTACCGACCTGACATAATGACCCAGATCCATTAAGTTTACGGATCCTAGGTCGATGGAGCGCTTCGAGATCCAAATCCAAGATCCGAATCCATTTGGTTTTCGGATCCTAGGTCCTCAAATTTTTTTCAAATTCGGATCTGTTACTCAGATCCATCAGGTATCAGATCATGGGTCCCCGAGTAATACCCATTTTCAGACCCGGTATCGGGATCCAATTACTATTTTGGATCCCAGGTATTGTTTCTCATTGAACCCTACCCGACCTGATCTAGTTTCTGTTTTGAAACAGTGTGTTCCCTGTTATCCGGAATGAGATGTTCTTCTATCCAGAACTAAACAAATCGGTTCTAAAACTGGTTCATTAGGTTCTGACCAATTCTGGGACCGGTTCTATGTGTTTCAGTTTGATTCAGTGTGTTTTGAACTGGTTCAAAGCTTTTTTGGACCGATTCAGAGGTTTTTTGTACCGGTTCAATATTTTTCTGACTGGTTCAGAGGCCATTTTCATCAATTCATTATGTTTTGAGCACTTTTTATAAATAAAATGACCAGTTTGAATGATTTTGGTGTCGGTTCAATGGTTTTGGGGCTTTCTTAGACCATTAATTTAGAGTATCATTGTGATTGATTCATTCAGTTTTAGAATCAATTCAAGATTTTAAAGCATATTTCATGTATAACACTTAGTTTATTTCACACACATATGTTATGATGCATGATATTTCATTTATGTTTTAGAAATATGTATTTTTGTACATCATATGAAAAATATGACATAAAGTATGGTATTTGAATTTTGATTAAAATGCATTTGTAATCACCAAAGTGGTCAAATGTATGCTTAATTAAGTTATTCTGTACCAATAATGGATGAGTTAATATTGAAATTATGTCAGATTTAATTAAATGATGGACTGCCCAAAGGCAGTAATGTCATGTTCAAAGTCTAGTAGGATAAAATGAAAAGAGTGTATCCCAGCACATGAAACATGTAGCACCCAAAAGCGCCATGTCGATTTGTCCTTAGCTATATATCTTTTCAGTTTTATCAAATAGTGGGAGGTAAAGTGCATTTGAGTGTTATGGGTACTCACCAAAGTGGGACCATAATGACACTTAGTACTTGCCTAGAAAAGTGTATGATAAAAAGGTCTTATTATTGCATTTACCTTTTCAAATCTCGAATATGCATGAATATTTATCAATGTCCTTTTGTCATTATAGTGTTCAATTATGTAGTTCATGATGGTCTAAGTCATATCTCTTTCCTAGATAGATCAAATTTTAGTGATTGAAAGAAAACTATACAATTCACATTAGGTTATATGGATCTAGATTTAGCCTTACGCAATCCTGAGCCTGCGCCGTTAATTGACAATAGCACTGCTGAACAGAAAATTGATTATGATAAGTGGGAGCGCTCGAATAGACTTAGCCTACTGCTTCTATAGTCTCATATGGCTAAGAATATTAAGAGCGCCATACCCATATGTAGAACAATAAAAAAAAAATTGGAAGCTATAGAGGCATAATTTTTTAGTTCACATAAAGCAAAGGCCAACACCTTGATGACAAGGTTAATATCTATGAAATATACCGGTGGAGGAAACATCAAACAACACATTCTAGAAATGAGAAATATAACAACATAATTGAATGACATGAAGGTCAGCATATCTGATTCCTTCTTGGTTCACTTAATAATGACTTTTCTGCCTAGTGAATATGGATCCTTCAAGATCTCTTACAACACACATAATGATGAATGGACATTCAATGACTTGATGTCCAAGTGTTTTGAGGAAAAAGAGAGACTGAAAGGAGAGAAGATACATAGTGCTCACGTATCTACTCATAAAGGTCACAAAAGGCATGGACCAAAGAAGAATGACATTGAGAAAAGGCAAAGAGGAACTCAGATATATCTGTGTCCAACGGGTCAGGTGCCAAGTCCTATATTGTACTGGATAGATTACATAGTTGGTCAGCCATTCGGATCGGACAGAGTATTCTAAATTGAATCTGATTGAGATAACGATGGGAAATTGTTCTTGGAAAATGATCCCTTCAAACCTCCTCACCATGAGGTATATGATCTGAGCTTGATATGCCAGTGAACTCCAAGATACCTAGTAGGATTTCTGAGGAATAACCTCACACTACCGTTGACAATCCCCAATGACATACTTTCAAGCTAAAAAATAAAATAAAATAACCAAGTCCTGGCAGGCTATTCCAGGTCTTATAACAGTCTTTTCCATATGATCGAGCTTGATCTCAGAAGCTTGGCTCGTTTTCACGGGAGACTGGGATCGTTGCCCCAGTGAGCAGGTTGCTTGTTTAACCAAGGAATAAACAACTTTTAGTAACGAAGTCTAGATGGAGGACTTCTGGGCAAATTTATATTGTCTGACGTAGGGTTTTACAGACCATCCCACCTGTATGCTCAAGTCGGATGCTGAAATAGATCAAGTACTAATGTATATGTAGGGAACACAACAGAAGAACAGAAAATGCCGATCAAAGTTGGAAACTAAATTACAGGGGAAAATGTTAACGATAAGAAATTGAAGCGAAATTGCAAAGGGAACAAATCAAAAAAAAAAAAAAATTGCATACATGAATGAAAAATTGGTATTAAATCATAACAAAGTACAAATCACAATATAAAAATAAATTAAAGAAATCCAAAAATGATCTAAAAAAAAATTTATCGTTGATGGAAACTGGACAGATGAACTAAGGAAAAAAAATAAAAGAAATATGTTGAATAAAGGAATGGATTACGCCATCCATTGTAGCTTCAAGATGCAGCAGTTGTTTAAGATGCAGGCCACATTTGCTATTGCATTATGCATCATCGAGACTGCAATAAGCAGATCGATAATGCAAAATTTCCCTTAATAAATAGTAAAAAAAAAAACGAATTGAAGAGAGGATGGATATCGTGGAAATACAGAAAAGACACATAGCAGGAAAGAGCGGAGGGAACAAAGAAGGAAAACAAGGTACTTACCTTTGGCTGTTGTCGTTAAGGTTGAAGCTCCTTCGATCTTGATTCTATTATTAAGAGGATTTCGGGCTTCAACTTGAGAATGAAGAGGTGCTTCCTTTGGAATACTGGCTTGCAAGGTTTTTGAAGGAGGGAAGGAGAGATGAATAGTAGATCAGGCTCCTCCAGGCGATTGAGAGAGGAAATTTGATTCTGCTTAGCTCTGCTGCAAGGCTCTTTGAATCACTGAAATTTTGAAGGAAGGGATGCCAATATCCTATATATTCCTTCGGATTGCTTAAAACTTTGGTAGAATGGAGTTTCTTCAGTTGATGAAAGGGAAAGCTAGAGAAATAAGAAGAAATAACAAAGGATAAAAAAAAAGGGAGAAAAGGGAGAAGCGACTCCTGCAGCTACGAGGGATTCTTCTGCTTTTCTTGCTGGACTGAAGATCCCTTTGCCGACCAGGGGAGAAAACTCCAGGAAGAGGATAAGAAGAGAAGGTCGATTGTGAAAGAAAGATGTGTGAGTCTGATGGAGTGAAAGCGGATGGATTGTAATGGATGAGAAAAATGCAGTCAAGAGATGAAGAACGGGTGATGTGGTTAATGGATGATCTGAAGAACCCTACGTGCTCCCCTTTTAAAAAGGAAGAGGAGAATTCGAGCAGGAGATTGGTTGAAGATGGAGGGTGAAAAACCACGATGGTTGTTGAAGATGGAGGGTAGAAATGAGAGGGGAAGGCGCCATGGATGACCTGCGAGAATGAGAAGGTCCTCCCATTCAACCTCTTGCGAAGGGTTTTTACCGAAACCCTAAAAAATGAGTTCAAACGGGCCCCCTTTATTTTCAAGTTTTTGCAAACAGAGGGCTTCCTAACAAATTTTTGCGAAAGAAGTATTCTCAAAAACCCGATTTTTCAAAAGGGTGTTTTTTTTGTGTTTTCCTTTTTTTGATTTTCTTATTTTTTTGCGCTTTTCTTGAAATTTCTACTTTTTTTTGTATTTTTTTTAAAACAAAACTCCAAAAACTAAGAAATTTAAACTGATTTTTACAAAATTTTAAGATATTTACAAAAAGAAGGGGTTTTATGAAAAAATGAGGTTATTTTGGGGAAATTCTTTCAGAAAATGGGTTTGGACCCAGGTTTTGAGAAAATATTCAAGTTTTAAATCTCGAATCAAGAAATACAATTTGATGGATCCAAACGGATACCGAACGAACTCTCTAAGCTTTTCAAAAAGTTATTTTGGAAATTTCAAGATTTTGATTTAAAACATTGGACAACAAAGCTCAGATTTGGATCTTTTATTTAGATCCGGATCCGAAATTGAGTCAGATATACAAAATGAATTTAATTTCAGAAAACTTGAGAAATAAAATGTGATTTAGATTTAAAAGCGACTCAATTACCCAAAAAATGAAGATAAAGGGCAAAAAGGGGATATTTACAAACTTTTGAAAAATTTGGGGTGTTCACAGGACCTTGATGAAGAAATTTACATGCAGTTATCGCACGGGTATCGTCGATAGGAAAAAATTGAGTATGTCGAATAAATAAATCTTTATACAGGCTAAAACAACCATCCAGACAATGGTTTGCAAAGTTTTCAACAACTCTTCTTAATTTTGATTTCATACAATCTCGGGCAGATTATTCATTATTTTTCAAGAAATATGATGGATGTGAAATTTTTATTTTGGTATATGTAGACGATGTGATTATAATAGGAAGTGATGATCGGGCTATTGAAAAGTTGAAAAAACTTCTTGACAAAACCTTTTGCATAAATCTTGGAAAATTAAGATATTTCTTAGGTATAAAAGTGGCACGATCAAGACAAGGGATATTCCTCAATCAGAGGAAGTATGTTCTTAATTTGCTAAATGAAGCAGGCCTTTTGGGAGCAAAGTCGTTAGAAATACCCATGGAGGCACAAAAGAAGCTTGGCCATAGTGGAAACTTAATCGCCAATGTGGCCATTTTTAGAAGGTTAGTTGGTCGACTTATTTATCTAACCATCATAAGGCCTGATATCATATATATCGTGCATATACTCAATCAATTCATGTATGAGCTAAAAGAGCAGCATTGGGAAGCTACTAAGTTGCTGAGATACTTAAAAAAAACTCTCGGGCAAAGTACCTTTTAGGTGATAATATCATATCCTGGAAAACTAAGAAATAGACAATCGTTTCTAGATCTTTTGCAAAGGCAGAATTTAGAAGTATGGCAGCAGGAACCAAGGTTGTTAAATGTGATGAGGCGAAGCGAGGCGTTGAGTCTGCGCTTCGCCTCTGAGGCGTACGCCTCAGGTACTGAGGCGTACCCCTCTCACAACTGGAATGGAAGTGAAGTGGTGGGAGGGGAGGCAGTAAGAGAAGGACCACCCGCCCAGCTGGTACGAAAGCGAGGGATATGTCGGTCGTCCGGTGGTCGGAGAAGACTGAGCAGCAGCTGCAGCACAGCAACTCCGGTGGTCGGTGGTCACAACTGGTCGGAGGTTGATGAGGGGCGCATCACAACAACGCCTCAGTACCTTGAGTGTGCGCCTCGCCTCTGAGGCGTACGCCTCTCACAACACTGGCAGGAACAAGTGAGGTTGTAGGGTTAACGTATCTCCTTGAAGATCTTAGTTGTAAGCAAGAAAGTGCGGCAATCTTGTATTGCGACAATCAAGCTGTAATGCATATAGCAACCAATCCAGTATTCCACAAACGAACATAAAATATAGAGTTAGATTGTTGTTGTTTTTAGAGAAAATAGAGGTTGGTACCAAATACATTCCAAGTAAAGATCAAAGGACAGACATATTGACTAAAGCCCTAAGTAAAGAAAGCTTCAAATATCTTGTTGGCAAGTTGGGCCTGCTAAGCATAAAGTGCCAACTTGAGGGGGAATGTAAAAGTAAAATGTAAACTAAATAAACTAAATTGGAAAGTAACGAATGCAAATGGGTAACCAGACTGTGCAGTAGATAAGGATTATCTAAAAGATCCCATAGCTAACAAATTATAGTAATTGGTTAGCTCCATTAGGAAGTAGTTGTACAGTATATATATCATGTACATGAAAGATATGTATGATTATCTTCTATCTTCTCAATCTCTTTATTTTTGCATTTACTTTACATTTCTTGTCGAATCATTTGGGAGGAAACTCAAAAGAGATCAGTTTGGGAGCCTTGAAGAGAGCTGGTGTGGGCTCATCCTAGAGCTGCATGGACCATGTTTCTTGGGTATGAGGAGCGCCTTCTCACGTTTGACAGGCTGCAAACGTTCATGATTTCACTCGCCAACTGATGTATGTTGCGCAAAGTAGAGCAGGAATTGAATTACCACGTCCTCGTGACCTGTCCCAAGGCTACTAACACATGAATATTCATAGTTAACAAGTTTGGAAAGTGTTGTTCACCCTCTGGCAATATGAAAGTTGACCTCCAACAATGGTACAAAACCAAATTTACCATCCCTTGTGTCCAACTTTGTTGAAGGATATCGTTTTGGTTAGTTGTTTGAATGTTGTGGAAGGAAAGTAATTGCCTGCTTCAAGATGATGGTGGTTTATTAGCGCCTTAATTCAAACAACATGTTTGGGGGGTTGCTCTCCTGACAACTCATCCATGGGAGGGCATGGGATGGGAATCCTTTGACTCTGCGTAACAACAATGCTAGATGGTTACCTGTACTCAAAGCCACGCGGGGTGGAGCTTACAGGTATCCTCCCAATCTGGGGATAACATTCAGCTACTTGCAGAATGTCACATTTGGTAAGTCCACCCTAGTCCTATTGGGAATAAATTAAACTTGAACAATGTTTCTAGAATTATTGAGCATGTACACGCTTCTAAGAGTCTTCTAGAATTATTGAGCATGTACAAGCTTCTAAGAGTCTTCTAGAATTATTGTGTATGTACAAGTTTCTAAGAGTCTTCTAGAATTATTAAGTATGTACAAGTTTCTAAGAGTCTTCTAGAGTTATTAAGTAGGCACAAGTTTCTAAGAGTCTTTTGGAGTCTCAATACATCTAGAAAGGTCTTACTAGTGCTATAAAAGCCTAGTCTAAGAGTCATTGTATGAATCCAAGTGTGAAGAGTCTTTTTGATTAAAAGTATTAGAAGTCATTCTCCATCATCGTTCTCCACTTTTTTTCTCCATTCTATATTTTATTCTCTTCAAATTGGTATCAGAGCTTTGTTCGATTAAAATGAACAACTCTATTCCTCTTTCTTTCGTCCCTCAATTAGCCAAAGAAAATTATGGCAATTGGAGTATCCAAATAAAAGCTATTTTTGGATCTCAAGAATTGTGGGAGATAGTCGAAAAAGGCTATGTTGAAGTTGAAAATAAAGAAGAAATGTCACAGGCTCAAAAAGAGAGTCTAAAAGCATCGAGAAAGAAAGATAAGAGAGCTCTTATAGTAATCTACCAAGGAGTAACCTCAAATGAAGTCGCTTTTGAGAAGATTGCGTGTGCTACTTCCTCAAAGCAAGCATAAGAGATTTTGGAAAGTTCATTTAAAGGAGATGAAAAGGTAAAAAGGGTTCGTTTGCAAACTCTTCGAGGAGAGTTTGAAGGTTTGCATAAAACGGAGTCGGAATAAGTTTTTGATTATTGTTCACGAGTATTGTCTATAGTTAACCAATTAAAAAGAAATGGTGAAACTATGGATGATGTTCATGTCATTGAGAAAATTCTTCGTTCTTTGGATTCAAAATTCGACTACATTGTGGTAGCCATTGAAGAATCAAAGGACTTGAATACCATGACCATTGATGAACTTACAGGCTCATTGCAAGCTCATGAAGAAAGGCTAATAAAAAATAAGAAAGAAGTAGTTTTGGATCAAGCACTCCAGTCCAAATTGTCTCTAAATGAGAAGAAGGGGAATTTCAAAAATCAAAGAGGTTGAGGACATGGTCGTGGAAGAAGTGAAAGCTTTAGAGGAAGAGGCTCATATGCTTGTGGAAGAGGCGATTATTCAAGCAAGGAGAATGACTTAAATCAAAATCAAAATTTCAAAGGCTCGCAAAGAGGAAGAGGTCGTAGTTATTTTGAATGTTATAATTGCCACAAACCTGGTCATATGGCAAGTGAATGCTGATACAAGGAGGAAGAAAGTCATGATGCTCGTTTGGTGTATGAAAATAAAAACCAAGAGCAAAATCATGACACTTAATTGCTTGTATCTCATGGTGGAGATCTTGATGATGTCTGGTACATAGACAGTGGTGCTAGCAAGCATTTGACAGGTAACAAAAATTTATTTTCTAAGTTGTTTAAATCTAATTATGGTGAAGTTAAAGTAGGAGATGGAAAGACTTACAAAGTTAGTGGTGTTGGTGAAATAGAGTTCAAAACAAAATCAGGAAAAATGAAGAAAATGTCTGAAGTTTATTTCATTCCTGGTTTGAAAAATAATTTGCTCAGTGTGGGGCATCTTTTGAAGAAGGGATACAACATTCATTTCCATGACATGGCTTGCTACTTGTCAAGGAAAAAGCAAGTTATTGCAAGGGTTGGAGTTACTTCAAATAATCTTTTTTCACTCACTCTTCAAAATAAAAATATGTCTTGTTTTACCAGTATTGATAATAGAGTTTCTAAGCTATGGCATGATATATATGGACACTTGAATTATAGAAATTTGAAGTTTCTCTTAAAGAAGATGATGGTCAAAGGCTTGACTTAAATTGATCATCTTGATGAAGTTTGTGAAGCATGCCAACTCGAAAAGCAACACAAAAATCCATTTCATCCTCAATCATCATGGTGTGCAACAAGACCTTTGGAGCTTATTCATTCAGATCTTTGTGGTCCGATGACGGTGACATCTTTGAGAGGTAATCATTATTTTATCTCTTTCATTGATGATTACTCACGAAAAGTTTGGGTGTATTGCGTCAAAGAAAAATCTGAAGCTTTTCAGAAATTCAAAGACTTCAAGGCGGAAGTTGAAATATTTACTAGGTTGAAAATCAATACTTTACGGACTGACCGTGGAGGTGTATATTTTTTAAATGAGTTTGAAAAATATTGCAAGGACAATGGTATTCAACATGAAATAACAATCTGACATACACCACAACAAAATGGTGTGTGTGAAAGAAAGAATCAGACAATTATGGAGATGGCCAGATGCATTCTTAAGAAGAAGAAGATGTCAAGAAGATTTTGGGCAGAAGTTGTTTCTTGTGCAGTTTATCTTATTAACAGATCACCAAGAAGAAGCTTGGAAAATTGCACACCACATGAAGCATGGTATGGTTCAAAGCCTAGTGTTCACCATCTTAAGGTATTCAGGAGCATGGCTTATGCTCATGTTCCAGATGCTATGAGAAACAAGTTGGATGATAAATCAGAGAAGTGTATTTTCATAGGCTACAACGAAAGAAGCAAGGCTTACAAGCTGTACAATCCGGTGACAAAGAAGATTGTGATCAGTCGAGATGCTCGATTTGATAAAAATTTCATATTTGAAGACTTGGAGGTTGAAAAAGAAAATTTGCCTCTCTTTTCTTTTGAGTTTGAAGAAGAAGAAAATGATCCAGCATTTGAAAATAATGAAAATGCTGTCCAAGCAAAAAAATCGTCTGCTTCCCCAAGTTCTTCATCGAGCATCCCTATAAAAAAAATGAGAAGCATCCAAGAATTATATGACATCACAGAAGAAGTTAGTCATAATGATGCCATATTTTTTGCCTTCTTTGCAGGTGAAGATTCGATTTCTTTTGATGATGCATATCAAGAAGAAAAATGGAGAAGAGCCATGAAAGAAGAAATTGGTTCAATTGAAAACAATGATACATGGGAGCTTGTAGATTTACCACCTCACAAAAGTTCTATTGGAGTAAAGTGGGTGTACAAGACAAAGATGAATCCAGATGGCTCTATCAACAAGCATAAGGCAAGGCATGTAGAAAAAGGGTACAAGCAAAAAGAATGAGAAGATTTTACAGAGGTATTTGCTCTTGTTTCAAGACTTGAGACTGTTCGTTTAATTATTTTTATTACTGCTCAGAATAATTGGAAGCTTTTTCAAATGGACGTAAAATCTGCATTCTTGAATGGTGTTCTTAATGAAGAAGTCTATATTGACCAACCACCTGGGTTTGTCAAGGAAGGAGAAGAAAAGAAAGTGTACAAGTTGAAGAAAGCTTTGTACGGGTTGAAGCAATCACCCAGAGCATGGTATAACCGCATTAATTCATATTTTGAAAATTGTGGATTTCAGAAATGTCCATATGAGCATACTCTCTACATCAAAGTCAATTCGGAAGGAAGATTCATTGTTGTAAGTCTTTATGTTGATGATCTAATTTTCACAGGGGATGATGTGAAAATGTTGTATGAGTTCAAGAACTCAATGATGGCAGAGTTTGAGATGACAAATTTAGGTGAATTGCATCATTTTCTTGGTATTGAAGTTTATCAAACCAAGAAAAGAATTTTTATTTCGCAGAAAAGCTATGCAAAAGAGATCTTAAAGAAGTTCAAGATGGAGAATGCTAATCGAGTTTCGACTCCATGCATTTCAGGTTTGAAGCTATCTAAAGAAGGTGAAGGAAAACTTGTCAATTTCACTATGTTCAGAAGTTTGGTTGGAAAATCTCACATCCACAAGGCCTGACATTATGTATGTTGTCAGTTTGGTGAGTAGATTCATGGAGAAGCCATATTCAAATCATTGGGAAGCTGAAAAAAGAATTCTAAGATATGTGAAAGGAACTATTGATTATGGAATTCTTTATGAAACTAATGTTGCAGTCAACCTTATTGGTTTTACTGATAGTGACTTAGCAGGGAGTGTTGATGATAGCAAAAGTACTTCAGGTTATGTATTTAATCTTGAAAGTGGAGCAATTTCGTGGAGCTCAAAGAAACAACTAATTATTGTGCTTTCTACTACAGAAGCAGAATATATTGTTGTATCTTTTACAGGTTGTCAGTTAATCTGGTTGCATGGAATTTTGGAGAGTTTGAAGCAGAAGCAAAATAAGCCAACAACTCTTTTATGTGACAACAACTCAACTATCTCAGTTGCGAAAGATCTAGTTCTTCATAGAAGGACGAAACACATTCGGATTCAGTATCATTTTTTGAGGGAACTTGTGAATGAAGGTGATGTTCATGTGGAGTACTGCAGAACGGAAGATCAGATGGTAGATATTTTCACAAAGTCACTTAGTGGACAAGTCTTCAAGAGAAATACAGAAAGATTGGGCGTAAGGAGTAAGTTTAATTTAGAAGAGGCATTGTTGGGAATAAATTAAACTTGAACAATGTTTCTAGAATTATTGAGCATGTACAAGCTTCTAAGAGTCTTCTAGAATTATTGAGCATGTACAAGCTTCTAAGAGTCTTTTAGAATTATTGTCTATGTACAAGTTTCTAAGAGTCTTCTAGAATTATTGAGTATGTACAAGTTTCTAAGTCTTCTAGAGTTATTAAGTAGGTACAAGTTTCTAAGAGTCTTTTGGAGTCTCAATACATCTAGAAAGGTCTTACTAGTGCTATAAAAGCCTAGTCTAAGAGTCATTGTACGAATCCAAGTGTGAAGAGTCTTTTTGAGTAAAAGTATTAGAAGTCATTCTCCAACATCGTTCTTCACTTTTTCTCTCCATTCTATATTTTATTCTCTTCAAGTCCTACTAGCGTGTTCCTGAGTCGGCGTTAAGGATTCCATTGTCTGGGCTGCCCTAGCCACTCAATCCCCTGCCCCCAACCCCCAACCCCCCCCCCCCCCCCCCCCCGACCCCCCCCCACCCCCTGGCCTCCGCGACCAGTGATGTCCATTCTTTTGTAATTCTGCATATGCCTTGGTGTATTCTTTTTTACTGTATACCCTGTATAGATTCTTAATAAATGGAGTGCCATCCCTCAACTACCTGATATGAATCGTGATTAAAATAAGCCCTACTTCCAAGTTAAGAATAATGTAACATACCATGTGATAAAACTTAAGAAAATAAATAATTTTTCGAGAAACTACTAATTTATAAAAACATAGATCAAATGCAAAGTCGAGTTTTTTTTATTTTTTTTATTATTTTAATTCTAGTTCTTATCATGTGAAGTAGCAACTTTGTGTCTTAATTACCCTTATATATTCCTCATATTCTTGAAAAACAAATGATGTTATATATTGCATTCCTGAAATTTAGACAACTCGACCGCATGCATCTATTCGTTTGAGTTGCAAACTCCCTGATGAGTAGACAACTTTTTTAATTTTATGATGTGTAGCCATATTAATCGTTCAAAAATTTATTATATGCATCTGGAAAACAAAAGGTTGTAATGCTCAACGAGTGGAAGATGTGATCTTAAAATTTAGGGGAATCCTAGGAGAGTGCCTTAGGTTTAAGAAGTAGTTTTTTTAAGTTGTATGGATTAGTTTTACTTTATGAAAGTGGTGTCCAATGTGTTTCTGGTTTTTACTTCTTCTTTTTTTAAAGAACTAAGATTTTATTCATAACATATATAAGAAACAACATCGCAGCAACAAGTGATGAGACATCACCTGCTAGTGCCATAAGACAGAAAGAGAAAAAAGGAAAAAATTTCAGATACAAATGCCAAACGCCAATGCGATCATAAACCCATGTACCCAACAGTAGCAGTAAGACATCTGCAGACAATTGGGTGCACCAACACCTTCCCTGCAGGAAGGAAGAAAAAACATTTTCTCCTATCATGAGGTATAGAATCCTTGAATGTGAATCTTGATCTATATAAGCCAAGAATATATAAAAGGATCTGCTATATGCAAAGGTAGAGCTGGGGGGGCGGGGGGGGGGCACAGGACTGAGTTGTAGCTCAGTCCTGCCTCGAAAGCCGGATCGGACCTGACCTGGATCCGAAAGCAACTTCGCCAGAAAGCATATGTAAAAGGGATATTTTGACCAAAACTACTGGGTAGGGTCCATACCCAACCAATTTAGAGGAAATCTAGCTACCTACGCTGGGTCCATACCCAAACCAATTTGGAGTTTACAAACCTATGGAAGTTGGCTGGGCCCTGAGTTGATTCAATGATTTGTTAAAGAATGCTTGGGATTTAGGGGCACAAACAAATCGGTCATAGTTGGATGTCCAATCCAAGTCTGTCATGTTATCTCCAAATTTGGATCCCTAAAGTGAGATCTGGGAATGCATTTAGGTTGGATTCTAATTTTATCAGATTATTTTCATATTCAGATCAGATTTTGGACAAGTATTTTAGGTCAGATCAAATCCGATCCAGCTGCATTTTTTCACATGAAAAGAGTTTTTTTTATTCTTTTTTAAATCAAATCCAGTATTGCTGCATACATTTTAGATTTGGACTCAACTCCACCTCATCAGATCTGATCTGGATCTGGATTAGGATTTGGATCAGCTGTTTGCATTTTGAATTGGATTTGGATCTAACGTGAACCATTTGACCCCTAGTGGGAATACGTGAACCAGTGGGACCTAAGAGGCCTCAGCTGTATTGGGCATGTCATACCCCCAACCTCAATCAATGTGATTCTCCAAAGACGCACTTGTAAATGGATCCCTGAAAGACCCAGATAGGATCAGGGGTCCAGTGGGTTCAGAATCCTACGTATTCCAACCCAATATACATTTAAATGGATCTCTGAAAACCATGGATTGGATCAGGGCATAGTGGGCCTTGAATCTTACCTGACCTGCTTATGGAACTCATGAGAGAACATTTGTTCTCATTTTAATGAGCATGGAGGTGAATCCAGGTACGCCGTCTCTTTGTCCCTCTCTCCCTTTGATTTATCCCTCATCTTTCCCCCTCTATGCATGTGTCGGGGACTTGAGAGGCCGACAGGGAGTTGACGGCCGCTCTCTACTGTGATTCCCCTCTGAATCACGATCGTCGGGAGGCCGACAGGGAGCCGACGGGCCTCCCTGTGGCGATTCCCCCCTTTGTGCCTCTTTGTGCTGCCGAGAGACCGGCGGGAGGCCGATGGCTCCCTGCCGTTCAGGTCGCCGGAATGGGCTCCAAGCTTTATTTATGAAGGATTGTTCTTATGCATATTATGTTCATTGTTTTGCACATCGTTTGCAATTAACATTGGTTTCTGCAGCTAAGGATGTTTGTGACATTTGGCAATTCTTTTCTTATTTGGATAATGTTGTTAACATTATTACTTCTTCGCATAAGCGTGTTGGTGAGTTGAAAGTTGCACATAGAAAAGAAATTGAGCATTTGTTAGAAACTAGGGAACAGTCGACAAGAAGTAGGGCTAATCAGATTGAAAACTTGCATAGAGTTGGAGCTACTCGTTGGAGTTCTTATTATGAATCTATAAAGAGCTTGATAGATATGTACGTTGCAACATGTAAAATATTTGAGTGTCTGATCGAAAATTCTCCAAGTGCTAGATCTCAGGCTGAAGTTGATGGTGCATACACTTGCATTACAAGTTTTGAATTTGTATTTGTCTTGCATTTGATGAATCAAATATTTACAGTTACTGATATTCTATGTCAGGCCCTTTAGAAGAAAAATCAAGATATCTTGACTGCTATGAGATTTGTCTACACTACAAGGACTGTGCTTCAAGCTTTGAGAGAAGATGGTTGGGAAGAATTTCTTCAAGAGGTAACATCATTTTGTTCAACAAATGATATTTGCCTACCTGACTTCAGTGGTTCATATATGGTTGGTCGATCCCGTGGTCATGAGTATCCTTTAGTTGAGCAACACTATCATTTTGATGTTTTCAATAAAGCTATAGATTTCTTGTTGGTGGAGTTAAATACTAGATTTAATGACACATCAGTCAAACTTTTTTTTCTTAGTGCGACATTGGATCCTAGAAACTCATTTGAATCCTTTAATATAGCTGATATTTGCAAGCTTGCAGAGAAGTTCTATCCTCAAGATTTTACACCACAAGATATATTTTACTTGAAAGCAGAGTTACAACATTATCAGATTGATGTGGTTTCTGATCCTCAATTTCAAGTACCTACTCTACCTGATTTGTATCAAAAGTTGGTTGCAAGTGGAAGGTCAGAAAGTTATGTTATGCTAACTAGATTATTTCGTCATGTATTGACATTACCAGTTTCTATGACCACTACAGAACGAGCATTTTCAGTGATGAAGCATGTGAAGACAAAAATTCATAACAAAATGGATGACGGTTTTCTTGTTGACCGTATGACATTGCACATCGAACGAGAATATACTATGACTTTAGTTATAGATTCTCTTATAGATGAATTTTATGCTGCAGGTCACCGTCGGGGTCCATTTTAGTTGGTACTTTTGTATTTTGATTTATTTTGTCATAAATAAAACTTATGCATTGTTATGAACTTCAAATTATTGCACTAGTGTTATATATTGCCATTAGATAATGTTTAAGAACTTTTCGTTGAGGTTGAGAAAGACTGCAGCAAATAGTTTGATTTGTCCATATGAAATAGATTTTTATTAATAATTGTAGCCATTTTTTATTTTATCTCAAAAAAAAATTCGGGGGCACTGCCCCCTAACCACAGGCTATCACACCAATTTTTTTTTTTTGCTACAGCCCTGTTTGCCCCCCTCACATGAATCCTAGCTACGCCCCTGGCTACATGGGAGCCAATCAGAACTGAAGGCTGGTCTTTGCTTTGTGAAAGTGGTGTCTAGTAGTGTGTTAAAATTGTGTTGAGGTCCGTGTGTTTTGATTCCTATATATTGTAATGTGCTGAAATGAAAGATCAAAGTGAGAAAGTTGTGTTCTGTTTTATCTTGTGTAAAAAAACTTGTGCTCAAGTTAGTTTGTTTTTATAACAAAAAGACCTTCAAACTGTCATATAGATATGACGGACGGGGATAGTTAATTTCAATCAGGCAATGTCAATGTGTGTTATGATGGAGTCTGTTGCATGCTCTTACAGAAACGACTTGATAGAATCAACAACAAGATGAAAGAATTGCAAGAACTTATACCCAATTCAAATAAGGTGAGGTTGCTTGTCCTTTTTTCCTTTCTCTTTTTATATATATATATATATATATATATATATATATATATATATATATATATATATATATATATATGTGTGTGTGTGTGTGTGTGTGTATATTATGTGAGAGCATCTCATTTCATTAATAAGAAAAGTTTTATTTAAACCATGACGATTGAATTTTTTTCGGCCTGACCAGGCTTCTATGCTGGATAAGGAATTGATTATGTGAAATTACTGCAATTACAAGTTCACGTAAGCTGATTCTTTTTTTTTTTCCTTATCTATTTTCTTCCTTTTTTGACTTACAAATTGAAGGATATTTGCGGATTAACTATGCAAAAAATATCACCATTTTTTAAAATATCGTGATTGTTACGGCAATATTTTCAAAGGAAGGTGTAATACCTTTAAATTTTGATGTTTAAAATATCACATATTAATACGTTATTAACCTGATAAAAATATTGTTTTTTTGAAAGAATAAAAAAATTTATTGTCATTTAATTTATGTTTTCACATATCCCTTATAAAATTTTATATTTTTTATATGCTTATTTTTTAATATTTTCTTAAAAACTAACTAAAATTTTCAAAATATCACGAGGTTTGTGACGTTGCATACTGCTCGGTCAGGTGAGAGGGTATGGTCCAGTGGCGGAGCAACATTGAGGTTAAGGTGCCCAACCTAACTCAATGAAAGTCGGTTCGGGTATGCATTGCTCACCCGACCCTACTGCTCACCCAATGAGAGATCCAGTCAGGTGGGTAACACCCGACCTGACCTCTTTTTGTGTCAGAATAACCAGTGGGAGAGTTTTCCATGCCAAAACAACCATTTTAAATCTAGATCCAGATTCTACTTTGTCATCTCAAATCTAGGTTAATGCCATATTCAGATTTGAAGGAATGACATGATCATCTTGTTAAAAGAACTTCATTCTAGATACCTGTCATGATTAGCATGAACTTTGAATTTAGGGTAAAGTTGGGGCTCAAAAACTGAACCGAGGTTGTCATTTGGTTGGTGCAGGTTGTAAAGGGGTCAAACCTGTACATTTCATAGATTCAACCCACTTAAAAGTAGGCTGATCAGGTCTCACTGTCAAGATCTGACCAAAGTATCATAGCAGAGATTCAGAATGGTGCAGATCCAACTAGAGGCTTACATGCATGAGTTGGATCAATGGTTTGGACCATGACTGCTATTTGCGTCCAACTTGTTGGATCTGGTTCAGATTTATTCACTAGGTCCCGAGACAACCTTAACCCGGTCTGAATATGTGACTAATAATGGCAATTCTGTACATTGCTAAATGGGAGGTAGGTAGCATGAAGAGTAGGCCTTCTACAGGGAGTGGCATTTGCATTATATTTATAAAGTGAGGTGCATTTAATTTGGTCTTTTAGAATTCAAATTGAGGAAGTTTGTCTCAATTAGCATATCTATCGATAATGTTTGTTACGATTTTGGGTTTTGCTTTAGTTTTTTTATTATGACATAAATAGTTTAGTTATAATTTTAGCTTTTTTATATTTTAAAATTATTATTAAGCATGAATTCATGAATAATGAATGCTTTATTTTTAGTAGAATATTAGGGGCTTTGTTTGTTTTATCAGTTAGCATAAATACAAAATTTATGATATTTGTAGGAATTGGGGTTTATAAATTGCCATGAACATTTAATTATGGTTTTAGGGTTTATATGCATTTTCTTTTTCAATTAGCATATTAAACATGAATCATGAATAATAAATGTTTGATTTTGGTTAAAATATTAAGGATTTCATTTTTTTTATCAATTAGCATGGATTAGACTTCCATGATTTTTATCAATTGCAATTTTTTTTAATGAATTAGCAATGAATCAATTATGAATTGTTTTCTAAATATAAAAATCCATGTGGTCAATTGAAAAAACTACACTTTAGATAACTATTTGATTTTTTTTAAACATATTATTACAATTTATTAATAAATACTTTTTCTTTTCTAATGTATATTTGTGCCTACCCTAGTTTAAATGCCGCTGGTTCCAACGTACCTTGGATGTCGTCCATCATCAAAATGAACGGCCTTCAAAACCCATCAAAAACTTCATATTTTGGATGAATTTCTACTGTTCATTTTCAGGCATTGATATGGTTCATCTGGCAAGTGAACGGCGTTGAAAATTTTTGTGAGGCCCATGTGTATAGGGACTATTCTTTTTTACTGGTTTTCGGTGTCATTCATCATGATGATGAACGGCATCCAAGGTACCATGAGGCATGGACAGTTCTCTGTTCAAGGTCGTGTGCCGCGTTTGGGCAGGTGTCATCAGTCTTGATTTAATTTGAATGGGGAGTAACTACTGGGAACAGTTTCATTTGAGGTCGGTAGGATTTCAATTTCAGATGCATATAGGTTTCAATACATGCATCCAGTGGCGGAACCACGTTGGGGCCGGGGTGGGCACCACCCAGACCAGAAAATCCTCCATTAAGGGATATCGGTTATCGGTTCAGGGTGGGCAGTCCTGGCCGGAAATTCTAATGGAAGGCCCTGACCCGGGTGGTGCCCCCACCGACTCTCTCTCTCTCTACCGAAGGCTGAATCCCTGCCTCCGACCATTCGCCATCCCGGTCCGCTAGTTGGGCCGCCGGTCATCTCTCCATTCACTCTCTCTTCTGACGAGAGAAAAAACCCACCCAACTAAAAAGAAGAAAAGATGGTAGGTCTCTTCCTCTCTCTAAAATTCCTGTTTTTCTCACATTCGCGTCGAGTCAGGATCGTATTTTTTGTTTTGGTTATCTTTCACTGCCTATATTCCTTGCTTTTTGTTTGAGATTCATTGGGTGTTTTGTTAGGTAGGCTAATTTTGGTTCTCACCTCATTTTTTTGATTTAAATGGTCATTCTATTGCATGTAATTCTGCAACACCATCGTTGTTTGGTCTAGCTTATTATCCAGATTATTAAAGAAATGGGTTAATTTATGTTGAAATCCTTTGCAGAATTTCGTGGTGTAGATGTAATTATGTTTTTTTAGCATTTCATTTCTTGTTGGTGCTCACTCAGAATGGTTTCTGAAAAGAGAGAGAGAGAGAGAGAGCCGAATCAAAGATATCAACATTACGACAGGTTCAACAACCGTTGAAACCGACAAACAAGACAAAGAACACATAAGCCAAAAATAGACACAAAATACAGATAAAATCCGAGGCGATCAGTCCGGATCCGGGGGAGGCCTTAGCGGCAAGTGGCGTTGAAGATCCGGAAGGCATATGCGTAACGATGCGTATACATCCGCCAAAATATAATTTACTAACTTGTTGAAAGTAACCGGGGTCTGCCTGAAAATAGCATTGTTGCGCGACATCCAAACGGCCCACCAGGAAGAGAGCAACCAAGTTCTCCAAATGATCCGCCAACTTTTACATCTACGAACTGGTTGGGGTCCCCACAAGAGGTCTACAGCGAAAGACTTCTGGCGCACGGACACGACCGGTTTATTCCAGGTACCCTTAAAGATATCTTGAAAGACCTGACATTCCCAGAATAGGTGCAACGCAGATTCCTCGGCCCTCTCGCAGAGAACACATTTACTCACAATATAGAAACCTATAGACTTGAGGAAGCTATCTGTCTGCACCCGATCATGCAAAATAAGCCAAGCAAGGAAGCGCGCTCTCGGAGGAGGACCTTTGCCCCAGATAATTCTCATCTGGAACCGATTCACACCTGCCGGAAGGAGAGAAAGGTAGGTGTCTTTAGTGCGAACGGAGCCATTCGGGGTGATCGCTCTACAAAGGAACTGGCTCTGAGCGACGTCGTCGCCCTCACCACCCCACACAGCAGACCAAGCTTGAATCCACGATCTCCGCAGATGCGAAATGGGCGACCTAATTGCGTGCCGACCCCCAAACAAAGACTCCACTAATCCATATTTAGCCTGAAGGAAATTCGCACAAGGGGACCCCGATTGATGCGCAAGCCAACTTTGCTTAACAACCAGGACAATACTTCTTAACCTAGAGTCCGAAATCCCCAAACCCCCTCTATTCTGCAGTAGCCTTATCGTTTCCCAACCCACAAGGTAACGTTTTTTATTGTTACCTTGCCCAGACCACAGAAACCTGGTCAATACTCTAGAGAGCTTCTTATTGATCCCCACGGGCATAAGGAACATAGACATAATGAATTCTGGCATCGCATTTAAAACATGCTTGATGAGAGTAAGTCTGCCGGCAATCGAAAGGTAGGAGGCCTGCCAAGTCGCAATTTTAGTCTGAACCTTTTGGAGAGTGGCGTTCCAAGCAACTGATGGAATCCGTGAGAGCTGGAGCGGCAGACCAAGGTAGGAGAAAAACTTATCCGAAGTGGCACACTGAAAGATCTTCTGCCCAATGGCCTGCATATGCGGGGGAACATTGATCATGGAAATGCAACACTTATCATTGTTTAGCGAGAGACCCGACATCGATAGGAAGAAGAGGATGATTAGCCTGACTCTTAACATCTGTTCGATGGATCCAACGCCGAAAACAATCATATCATCGGCGTAAGTAAGAATATTGCTCTGGAACTCCTGAACTCCTAGTGGCTTAATAAAACCACACCCCACGACCCTCTTGAGCAAGACTATAATGCCTTCAGAAACGACGTTAAAAAGCAGAGGGGACAAGGGGCATCCTTGCCGAATACCACGCCCAACCTTGAACTGCTTACCACAGGCTCCGTTAATCTGAATTTGGGATTGTGCATTAGTGACCAACTCACGCACCCAGCTAGAGAAGCGTCGACCAAATCCAAAGTTCTCCAACATGTGAAAGAGGAAAGGCCAGTGCACCGAGTCATACGCTTTGTGGAAGTCAAGCTTCAGAGTAAAGAACGGCCTCCCGCTGGACTTCATAAAGTGAACCACCTCTGTGGCCAAAATAAATGAATGTTGCAGCCGTCTATGGGGAATGAAGGCAAATTGAGCATCTGAAAAGATCTGATTAGCGACAGATTGCATCCTGGTAGCCAATACCTTGGCGATGATCCGATAGATACCCCCTAAGACCGAGATAGGACGGTACCGCGCTATGTCCACCGACGTAGCGTCTTTCGGAATAAGAGATACAATGGCCAGGTGATAGATAGATGGTAACCGACTGTTGCGGTGGAACTCAGCGAACATACTCAGAATATCACCCTTAACACACGTCCAAAAGGTGCGATAGAAGTCCACAAGATAACCATCAAAACCAGAGGCTTTCCACCTGGACAAAGCTGTAACTGCCGCAAAGATTTCGTCTTCCGAAAAGAGCACCTGCAAAGACTTGGATAACGCATGGTCGATGCAACGAATGAAGTCCGTACCCATCGACCCACCGGTCGAGGGGTTTCTGGAATAAAGCTTGATGAAGAAATCAGTCACCGCTGGTAGAACTTGATCCCCAGAGTGGTAAACACCTTCAATGCATATGGAAGGAATGGCATGCCTATGATGCCTATGCGAGGCAACAGAGTGAAAAAAGCGAGTATTTCCGTCACCCGCTTTAAGCCAAATAGCACGAGACCGCTGCTTCCACCGAATCTCCTCTTTCATGCGCCACGACCGTAAAAGCAGAGTCAGCTCTGCGGATCTAGCGTTCAGGCAGGCAATACCTGAGTTCGACATGGAGGCCGAGCCTGAGAGAGACTGGTGGATCGACGACAGCTCACGCTCCCAATCCTCTATATGCTGAAATTTACTGATATGCCTCGAGATAAGCCATGATTTAATTGCTCGAGACAAGCGGCGACACTTAACCACACAACGAGTAGCCGCCCTAGCTGCGGTGCACGAGCCACACCAAGATAGACGGACTACAGACTCAAAATCTGGCTCTGTGATCCACCATTGCTTAAATCTGAATTTGATGTGGCGGAAGAAACCATGCCCCCATCGGATGACCAACTGACTATGGTCAGAGACAGATGGAGGGAGAAGACAACATGAGAGGTCATTTAGCGAGGTCAGCAGAACAGGAGAGACGAGAACACGGTCAAGCAAGCGGTAGCATGGGCGAGCGCGATGATTGGACCAAGAGAAAGCTTCACCATGATGTGGAACAGAATATAGTTGGTTTGATTGAATGAAATTTTGGAACCCAAGCATAGAAGCCGAGCAGGAGATAGGATTACTCGAGTCGGAGGAGGACAACAGGCAATTGAAATCGCCCATGATGAGGTGCTGGTCCCCGAAAGACAGAAGGATCCTATTCAGGTCCTCCCAAAACTCCTCTCGACGGCTCGGCCGGTGCGGACCGTACACCATGGTGACCACTGTTGGCATCGGCTTAGCTGGAAGGGGAATGGCGACAGATAGAGAAAATGTGCCTTCATCAAGCTGGTAGGCTCCAAGGGACGGCCTCCCAAGGACAAGGATACCGCCTGCAAATAGCAACGATGGCTTGAAGAAAGACACTACGTCACGCCAGATCTCAGATACTACTGAGCGACAAACCTCTGCCATCTTGGTTTCATAGATAGCGACAAGGTCAGGGTTTTCCTGCCGGATCCAACTAGCAAGGAACATGCGCTTCTGAGGGCAATTCAAGCCCCTGATATTCCAGCATAGAATCTTCATGTCAAGAAATCAGGAAATCCCCGCGGAGAGCGGATCCGCGCAGAACGCCTTGGAGATACCCCAACCTGAGATGCAAAGACCTTCGAAGACCGTCGCCTACCCCTAAGTGAGGCACCCTCTCGCCCCGACCGAGAGCTCTCTCCGATTGCCGACGAGGACCGCGCAGAGACTGGAGGAGGATCGGAGGCACCAACGTCCACCAACGGCAAATCCTCGATGATAGCAGCGAACGACTCCTCCATCATGATAGAGATGTTGTACAACTACGACTGAGAGAGCGATAGATGAAGACGCCGAGCTGCTACGTCCACTGAACAACCCAAAAAAGAATATAGGTGGTTGCATTGAGAATACTGATCGACCAGTGAAGACGCTTGTTGAACTGGAGGAACATCTTGCCCACCGAAACCTGACTCCCTGAGTGGATGTAGCACGATAGGAGATGAGTGTGGTCCGACAGCTGCGAAGGAAGGAGGTGTAGGGATGAAACTGCATGAAATTTGACGTAACGGATTGGGGCAGCAACGATCACCGATAGCCGACACCACGAACGAGGACCCCTCTACGAGCAAGCAGCGTATACTAGGCGGGGCCAGATCACCATTCAGACGCCGATAAGAAATCCCCACAGATACTACACACGTCGAGACCTGAGTCGATGACCGAAGCAAGCACACCCGACCAGAGCAAACCTCGATAGAAGGAGAGACGCCAAAGCCCCTAGCCCTAGAAGCCACCGAGATGCCAAAGCCCAGAGCTCTGGTTGCCACTAAAAGAAAGGATGCATCGCACCACTCAACCAGTCTCCGAGCCCTCAAAAACCAGTTGGGGGGCGATCGAAGCCTAACAGACCTGATAACACCGCTAGACCCCCCGCAAACGAGCTCACTGCCTCGAAAAAGCTCATCACTAGGGAGTGAAACAAAAGGATGATAGCCGCAAACACCACCCCCCAGACAAGCCCCAGCTGCCCAAGCACCTCGGGGTGCCCCCCAAAGGCACCAATCCATACCGGCTCTCGAGTCCCTCAAAAGATAGGCGGCGAAAGATGACAGCAGCATGGAAACTGAACGGGGCAGATAAAAGCTGCATGCATGCCCCAAGAAAGGCTGGATAGAAAGCTGCAACATATAAGCCGGCACACGAAACTGAGGACCATCATGGAAAAGACCCACGGGTGATATAGCCTTGAAAGACGAGCGGATAGCGTTCCGCGACCCCTTAGAGATCTCAGCTTTGCACAAGAGCCTAGCAATGACCGAAGACGGCGTCACCAAGGCCAAGGATAGCAACGATCCTTGAGCGACGCTAAACCCACGCACCCTCCCAATGCAAGAACACCTAGCACGAGGGCGAGGGAAAGCGAAGGGACAACCCACCATTCTCCTGGCCTCAAAGATGCCTCGGGTAGCAGAGAAAGGGTTAGCAAAGGATAAAAAACGCCTGCTAGTAGAGCTCATAATACCCTCAAATCCCACTGAATACCTAGGTGACCTCCCATACTTGCAAGAAACACAGAAAGGAGACCCCGAACATCCGGCGGTGTCATACGAGGGCGCAGGGACATGCAAAGCATCGCATGATCCAGGGGGAGCAAATTGTGCTAGATGATCACCTTGTCGGACCCGACTCGAACCAAGCATAAATCGCTTACCCGTGAACGACATCGGACATGACAGCGGCAAACGCGTTGACACCCAAAAAGACCTGATCTTGATGGCCAGGACGGAAGAGGAGGGGTCCTGCAGTTCGACGACTCTCACCCAAGGCGAGAAGGAGGCCTTGCACCGCGAGCTCTTAACCTTGGACGAAACCCAATCGCAAGGAGGAGGATGGCTGATAGCACTAGAGCGCCTGCATACTGGGTGGCACCTGGAGCGAAAGGGCGAGGCACAATGAAGGCATGTGTGACGCTTACGGAAATTGAGCGCCAAACAAGCGGCACACCACCAATCACCCGGCTTAGCCTGTAGGAGACGCGAACCAGAAATGCTTCTTGAGAAGGACCGCTGCCATGAAGGCGAAACCTCCTGCCAACCGTGGGAGCTGCCTGAATAGGGATAGCAGCGGTAGAAAAATGGAGCTCGAAGACGAGCACCAATGGAGCAAGCCCTTAGTGCTTCAACCCTGACGGCCCGCACGAAGCGACAAACGTCTCGAGGAAACAACGAACCGGAGGCCAGACAAGAATCGAGCACTTCTGAAAGCGAGATAAACAAACGGAACGATAGGCGGAATGGGAGGGCAACAAGGACGCCTCGACGACGCAAGGCAAAAGCGAGCCCCCATTCGTTCAAGGCCTCTAGGATTGAAGACAGGGCTAGCTGGTTGGACCGCAGAGAGAGTGAGGGGCATAAGCCCCAGAGGAAGGGGGAAGAGGGTGACATTGAGCCAGGCAGAAAATTCACGCGAACCTCATCCCAGAAGAGACGAGAGAGAGAGAGAGAGGACATAGATAGAAAAGTAGCAAAGATTGAAAGAGAGAGGTCGAGAGGGAGAAAAAATCTTACATAGAGGGTCTCTGTGGTTGTGGTTGGTGGGATACCTCGGCGAGACACAGGGCGATGGCACTGCACGAGTGGCTGTGGCCTTGTGGGCGACGGCTTCGAAAGACCAAAACTGCGACTGTTGGTACGAGAGGCGAGGGGGAGGTCCGTCTGAAGGAAGAACAAGCAATCGGTCCTGACGTCTGGGAGGAAGATGAAGCCTCCAGGGCTCGGGAGTGTGATTGTGGCCGCTGAGACGGAGCCCGATGTCGGAGATGACGGACTGTTGCCGATGCCTGAGATACCAAATGACCGTCGGCTGGACCACTGCCGATGCCTCTTCACCTGCCCCCATGCGGCTGAAGATTGGTGAGGCCTCCAAGATCCCCTTTAAACTCCAGCATGAAGGTCACCATGTTGGTGGAGAAGCAGCACAGGATGATGGTGAAGATTTGCGATCAGCCTTCTCCAGATTCCGCAACGGTCGCCGGATGCCAGAAGTGATCGGAGGAATGCGTAGGCAGAAGCCTCCCAAGTCCTGGAGAGGCTCCGATTTGGGGCTCCGGAGTCCAGAGAGTGAGAAAGGGTCAGGCCACACGATCCTTGAGAGAGAGAGAGAGAAAGGGTAATGGAGTTGGGTGGAGTAGGATATCAGAGAGAGAGAGAGAGAGAGGTGGTGATAGGTGAAGGAGAGTCTCGGGCGATAACGGAGGCAGGCAGGTGAAGGAAGTATAAGCCGTTGTGGGAGTCGGAGGGTAATCCAGCACATGGGGAGAGGCAAAGGGGAGACTGACACTTAACAGCGTATAACGTCGTTAAGTGCCCTGGGCGCACATGGGACCCACATGGGGATAGGTATAGCAAACCAGCACACTTAATAAAGAGAGGGTGGTGTATGTTCGCCCCCGATGATTCACTGAATCCCACGTCTGTGTTCGGGGCTTTGAATGAGCACCACGTATACAAGCACATGGGGCTCGTATTCTCGTGTATGTTGACATAACTTTGCATCGGACTCTGGTGTTGTTGCAAAGACTTAAGTACCCTTTCTTGCTATTCTTCTCATAAAGTGATGGTTTGAGAAAATGACAAAAATGCCCTTCATTCAAAAAAGAAAAAACAAACAGTTCAAAAAAAGGACAAACATGTCCTCCATCCAGAAAGTCGAGGATGATGTTGACTCTTCAAATTCTTCTTCTTTTTCTGTTCAAAAAAAGGATAAACATGTCTTCTTTTTCTTTCTCCGTAAAACACTGTAAAACCCTCTCTCTCTCTAGAGAAGAAATCAAGGGAAACAAAGAGTTCTTCTTGGAGAAGGCCATGAACATCAACCCTCTCACTCTCTCTCCCTTCTCTCTCTACTTCTGTGCACATCCAACAGACGATCCTACATTGCTCCATCGTCATCTTCTTCTTCTTCCTTCTTCGTAAAACACTGTAAAACCCTCTCTCTCTCTAGAGAAGAAATCAAGGGAGGTAAAAGGTTCCTCCTGGAGAAGGCCATGAACACCAACCCTCTCACTCTCTCTCCCTTCTCTCTCTCTACTTATGTGCCTGATTTAGAGTTTTTGCCCTTACAGGAGGGGGTCCGGGGGGCTCGGGGGGCAGCGCCCTCCGGACCAAATTTTTTTTGGGCCTTCCAACAATGATTTGTAGTATTATCGGGCTTTCCTACAACAATTTGTAGTATTTTCGGGTCTCCAACGAAACACTATAGTGATTTGCAGAAGACACTACAAATCGCTATAGCGATTTGCGGAAGACACTACAAATCGCAAATCGCTATAGCGATTTGTAGTGTCTTCCGTGAATCGCTATAGCGATTTGTAGATTCTTTCGCAAATCGCTATAGCGATTTGTAGTGTCTTCCGCAAATCGCTATAGCGATTTGTAGTGTTATTCAGTAAGCAAATCGCTGTAAATCGCTACCCGAATTAGGACCAACTTGTCAGGGCCATATCTCCCTAACCGGAGGTCATATTCCAAATCCATAAAAAGTGGTGTCTTCGTTATTGAGTCTAGTTTATTTCTGTAAATTTTCAGCAATTTCTATTGTCATTTCATTCCCCATTTTAACTTCAACGATACATTACAACCACAATCATCAAAAGAAAGATTGCCCAAGCTAAGAGTCATTGTTCTCGCCCTCCTCCTCGACAGCAACCCAGTCGGTGCAGTCGCGCTGAGGATGGCCAGCAGAAGCTCCACCACGTCGTCTTCCTCTCCCTAGCGAGGAGGTCTCAATGTGCAGGTCAGTCGGTGCTTGATGGAGCAATGTATGATCTTCTAATGGATGTGCACAGAAGCAGAAATAGAAGGGAGAGAGAGAGAGAGTAAGAGGGTTGATGTTCATGGCCTCCTCCAGGGGAGATTTTTTTCTCGGATAATCCTGCAGTGCAGAGACTGGGTCTTAAATAATCATCTTCGGGGCACTTAAGTCTTTACAACCACTCCTTTTCAAGAATCGTCATTTTTTTTTTTGCACCAATGGAGGAGAGGGTACTTAAGTCTTTGCAATCGCATCAAACTCCAACGCTAATTAATGTTGACAAACATGGGGATACGAGACGCACATGCTTACATACGTGGTGCTCTTTGGGACCCCCGATCATGAGATGTAGCTAACTGCCCTGTTCGGGGGGGGGGGGGACATATAACCTGCTTTGCTTAATAAAGTACCCTGGGTCGATCACTGGATCTGCTGCGCATATCACGTGTATCTTTGTAACTTTATACCTTTTATTTCTTTTTGAATAATGAATTAGCATTTTTTGAGACTATATTGGTTTCAGTCTTCAATTTCTGCTAATTAAGTTGGCGTTATTTCATCAGGAACTTAGTATGGCAAGTTGGCATGTTCAATACAATTGGTAACTCCATGCTTTAGTTATTCATGGTGCTTAGTTTTGTAACTACTCAAATCTAGGCCTCTCGAGCTCGGGTTCATGAACGTTAATTTTTGAAAAAAAATTTATCAAAATAACTTCAAAATCATGGTAGATTTTTTTTTTTTCATAATAACTGAAAGTTCATACATTCATTGGCAATAACTGTTATCATCCAAAAAGTATCACATGTACATAGTAAAATAAATACAAAATATAAAATGAATAATGCTTCAAATATTGTGAAGTCGGGTAGTAATTGAATCGAAAGTCCACGATCAGTTTCTTCTATTGGCATCTATCCATGAACCTACAGTTGTAACCAAGAGAAATGTTGAGTCTACAACTCAGTAACTTTTTATTTACAAATTAAACAAGATTGTTACAACTATATTGAGCTCTAAGCTCCTAATCTTAGTTTAATTTATGAAAACAAGTGCAGCAGTTCCTCATCGATTACAAGCCGAGAGTCACAAAATGCTCATTTGTAGCTAGCTAGAGCTCGGGTGGTTATACCTGCCCTCAAGGTACTCAAGGAACTATACTTGCCCTCAAGGTAACTTATATATTAAAATGTTTATTAGTACAATAAATACATACCGTTGTCGCTCTCGCCTTCTCTTATACAAACTGTCTCATGCTCTTACGTTTATGTGTTTCAACAAACACATCCTTGTAAGGCACAATATCTCATTTTTCGGCTTCCTGCAAGGTTAAATGATAAAAAAAATCAATTAGAAAGTATGCAAAAATACTTATAAATTTGACATTATATATATATATATATATATATATATATATATATATATATATATATATATATATATATATATATATATATATATATATATATATATATATATATATATATATATATATATATATTGTTGAGTTACCATTTTTTTTGTGGTTTCCAAAAGTCCTAGAACCACCGAAAAGAACTTCATTCAAGCATGCATACGGTCACATCAAACATGAAAATACATTAAATCATTAATATTACACCTTTTGTCAAACATGTACTTGCAATAAACACACTACAATATCTCGCTAACTACAACCATGACTAGCATGATCTCTGAAATACAATCATAAGAGCATATGAGAAAGTAATGTGGTATGTATTACAAGATATATTTCACTAGCTCGAGTATGCTTCCTTATCACTTGTTTGACTTTCAGATTCTTCTTCTTCCTCTTCGTCCTCTTCATCTTCTTCTTCATTGGGCGCTCATCCACTTGGTATATCATTTGGATCACATTCTTTCATACGTGTGCCATCGGATAATTGAAATGTGATATGCAAACCATGTGTGACATCGTGACCATAAGAGAAGTCATACATATCATCTAATTGATAGTAATCACCATCTTCAGCAATCTTGTCTTTCTGTAACTGATCATGCTCGGGGTATAGTTTAGACTTCATCTTGCAAACCGCCCACCATTCATTTCTATCTGACTTTCTCGTATTCGGATATGAAGTATAGTAAACTTGTTGAGCTTGCAATGCTAATATGCATCTGTCAACAATATACATCTCGTAATACAATAAATTCTCAATAGCATTAGAGGGAAAAGTATAAATAAAAATATACCTTTTCAAATCGGTACATCTAACGATATTGCACAGAACCACTAACCCTAAGTTCATATGGCAGATGTATGATCATATGTTTCATAACATCGAAAAATGCTGGCACAAATATCTTCTCTAGCTGACAAATAGTAGTGACGACAGAATCTTCGAGACTCTTTACCTTAGTTACTACAACTTTCGATATACACAATGTTCTAAAAAATCTACTCAACTCGGATAATACTCTCTATATAGGTTTGTCTAACATATCATAAAATGCTAGGAGAATCAACTATTGCATAATGATATGACAATCATGACTCTTCAACCCATATAATTGTCCCTCGTCTATCTTCATAGCCCGAGCAATGTTAGAGACGTATTCATCTAAAAATCTCAATTGTCTCAACCATTGACATACCTATTTTACTTGATCTGGTCCAAGCACATTCATTGCCTTTGGTTTTAGTACTTTGCCATTGTACTCTTAGAGTTCCAATTATGGTCTTTTACATATTACTTTTAAATCCATACGGGCCTTCAGATTATCCTTCATTTTTCCTTTGACATTCATTACCATATTAAACACATTATCAAACACATTTTTCTCTACATGCATCACATCCAAATTATGTCATAACAATAAGGTCGGCCAATATGGTAGTTTCCAAAATATAAATTTCTTTGTCCAATTGTGATCCTTTCCAAATCCAAGGAAAGGCGTCGGACTACAGGCATCTGTCAGTCCATATGAAAAGTATCGCAATCGTCTTAAAATCTCTATGCCAGACAACCGTGTAGATGAACATTCTATTTCAGTTGTGCCTGCTCAGAACACATTTCTTTGTCGTCGGAACGGATGGTCGCTGGGTAGAAATCAGTGGTGACAATCAAACCAGCAAGGCTTTCTTCCATGCGTCAATCTAAAAGATTGTGTATCCTCTATGCAGTACAGACATGCCAACCTCCCATGTGTGCTCAAACCAGATAACATACCATATGTAGGGAAGTCACTAATTGTCCATAGAACAACAACCTTCATATTGAAGTTTTGTTTTTTATTGGCATCCTACGTAAGAACATCGTCATCCTACAATATTTTTAATTCATCAATCAATGACCTTAAATATACATCAAGATTTTGAATCAAAGACGTCGGATTAGGGATCAATAGAGACAAGAAAAGATTTTAATGCTTTATAAACAAGCTTGGAGGAAGGTTGTATAGGGTGACAAATACTGGCCAACACGAGTATATGGTTGATCTACTCCCAAATGGATTAAATCCATCTATACATATAAACTGAGCCTAACATTTCTCAATTTCATTGCGAAGGTCTGATGAGTATGATCAAAGTGCATCCAAGCTTCCGCGTCAACAAGATGTATAATCTTGTCTTCATCATGTCGAACTTTATTTGCATATCATCTCATGTGTTTAGTTGTCCTAAAAAACATATACAATCGTTGCAATCTAGGGGTGAGAGAGAAGTAGCAGAGTGACTTGTATGACACTTTTTTTGACCTCGTGCTAACATTGTCTCTTGTCTTTGGCTTGAACCGAGGATGCCCACATGATTGACATGATCTGCTATTTTCTTGATCTTTGAAATACAATATGTAGTGATTTAGATAAGCATCTATCTTTTGATACCCCATACCAAGAGTGTTGATCATAACCTTCACACGGTAAAAATTTTGTGACAATTTCTCATCTTTGGGCAATATAGTCTTCACAATAGAGCACATGCAGTCAAAACATGATTGACTCAAATTATACTCTGACTTCAAATTCAGTAGTTGAAGAACTGCAGATAAGATAATGTGACTCTCGCAACTATTCTACAATGGCTCATCAGCATCTCTAAGTAAGTCATAAAATCTACTAGCTACATCGTTTGCTGCTTCTTCCTCTATCCCAGTTGGTACATCACTAGGACCCATAGCATAACTCAGTTCTGGTCCTGCGACATCAAATATCAAATCCACATATGGATTATCGTGCACCACATTCACACATGCATCAAAATTGTTTCAAAATTCTTCACCATGAAGCATTCAATTCTGATAACCATTCACAAAACCCTTCATATATAGGTGATGTCTAACGTCATGAGGTTCTACAAATCGATTGTTTTTACACATCATGCAGGAACACCTAATCTGACCTATGGGATCCACTGTATTGACACTTGTCGTTCCAAATTCAATAAAATTGTCAACACCATCCATATATTCCAGTGACACCTCATTATCAACTATCTTACGCTACATTCATTCACGGTTTGCAGTCATTTTATCCTATAATGTTACGGATATTATCTTCACTAGTTAAAATAGAATCATAATAATGCGTCGATGAATAAAATATCTAATTTATCATGCATTATTGGTGGATATAATGATTTGATATATATATATATATATATATATATCACAAAAATATTTAGAAAGATGAAATCACATTCACAAACACGGTATATTCAATTTAAGCATATTTTTATTATACAATTTTACATGAAATGCATAATTAAATCAAAAATAACTTCATGCAAGCATGGATAGCCATGTCAAACATTGCAATACATTCAATCATTCATATCACAACAATGTCAAACATGTACATACAGCAAACACACTTCAGTATCCCGCTAACTACTATCATGACTAGCATAGAATCCGAACTACAAAAATAAGAGCACTTCTATTCACATACATTCAAATCGTGCTTAGCATGATCTCCAAACTTCAGCAAAACAGTCTTAGATATCCACAACTAAGTGAGTGTGTGAGCAAAAAAGTGTTACATCCATCAAAGTAAATAACATGTGATGCACTTGCATCACTTACTCACCACGGGTATTTACCACATTTGCATGCATTTGCATTTGCATTTTTTCTGTTTCTTTTCGCATGGCATTTTAAGCTGCATGCGATGCTTAGCATTAAGCATCACACATTTTGTTCTCCTACGCATCTGCAATGCACATTTATATAAGGCAAGGGCAGCAACCCATCAAGAGGCAGCAGGGGCTCCGCCATCGCATGGCAGAGAGAGAGAGAGAGAGAGGTGGTATACCTACAGACTCACCGATGAAGGAGATCTGAGTCCACTGCGAAGCGAGGTTACCATAACAAGAGGACGATCGACGACAAGATCACTGGCATGGGTCAGGGGAGAAAAGAGCGGCCGAGGAGGTTGTGGATGGGGGAAGACGAGAGGGGGAGGAAGAAGCGGAGGTCGACGAGGGTTGCAGGTGGGGGGAAACTCCAATGGCTGTCGGTCGGAGGCTTGAGATCAGATGGGAGAGGAGAGAGGGCGATAGTGAGAGGGGAGGCACAGTCGAGGAGAGAGAGGAGGAAGGCAAAGAGGGTTCGACCCTCTATGCCCTTTTAAAGGCACGGTGAGGCTGCCAGAGAGGGAGGAAGATGAGAGGGGGAAGAAGAAGAGGAGGTCAGCGAGGGTCACAGGGGGGGGGGGGGACTCCGACGGCTGCCGACCGGAGGCTGGAGGTCGAACGAAAGAGGAGAGAGGGAAAAGAGAGATGATGATGGCGGTGAGAAGGGAGGCGCAATTGGGGAGATAGAGGAAGAAGGAAGAAGGAAGAGAGGGTTCAGTCCTCTATGCCTTCCTCAAAAGCACATCGAGGTTGCCAAAGAGGGAGGTGGGGTTGCCGGTGAGGCAGAGAGGGTGGGCGGGACGCGAAGTAGAGGTCGTCGGTGTTAGGTGGCTGAAATACGGTGAGCGGGAGAGACAACTCAATCGAGGGAAAGAGGTGACAGAGGAGGAACAATGAAGGGAAGCCGAAGGGAGGTGGCCAGTGAGGTATCTGGAGGGAGCTATCAGTGGGTCGCCGGAGAGCAGGGGCGGAGATGGCGAGCAGCACGGCGGCAGTTGACGAAAGAGAGGAGAGAGAGCAGAGTTAATTTCGTGCCCTAGCGGCATCGTTTTACATCAAAAATTAGTGACGAATTAGTGACAGAAACATTCTGTCTTAAAATCCATCGCTAATTAGTGACGAATTAGCGACTAAAAATTTTTGTTGCTCATCTGTCGTGAAGTTGCGATGGAGTTTGAGACGGAACGTTTCTGTCGCTAATTAGCGATAGATTTTGAAACAGAATTTTTTCATCGCAAATTCTGCAACTAATTCAAATTTTAGGGACGACTAATTTTCTCTCGCTAATCTATCACAAAATTATGACGAATTATTTCTGTCATAAATTTTTGTCGCTAATTAACGTTTTTCTTATAGTGATTTAATTATGAAGTAATGTCATGATTATCTCCACACAGGATACATTCATAATTTAAATTATGTCATAACTCAATAAACATGGAATATGTATAATCATATTTAAACATCATATCAAACATCAACGTTATGAATTCCTAATCATGCTAAACAATTGTTCTATTCAAAATAAAATAAAACTAGCACACTTAAAATACATGGAATGATATTTGCAAGATGCCTAAATTAACTAACATGTATTTTAAATCATCTGTTTTACCCTATCGAGTTAAAAAAAAAGACTCATTAGGAGGGGTTAACCTATGAAACAAATTATCATCGAATATATTCAACATCTAACATTTTTCTGTAGAGTTAGTTACTTAGGTAGGTTTCACAGGCTTGACACTCATGCATTGATAATGATCGCATGCTCCTATAATTCATCTTTATATGATCATAGGTTAGAACTATTGGATTAAAATGCCTTAACCTCACTGTATTTCTACTTAGTGGTTCTTTAAGATTTGAATGTCTTATGTGATAGATTTTTCGGTGCAATGATCTACTTGGAGGAATAACTATTTTGAAGTGAGTTGGATCCATTTTGGAACAATGTATCTGACCTTTAATGATTTTTCAATTATATTCTTAACATCATGATGAAGCTCTATCATCTTCTTATGATTGTTGGAGTGACTCGTATTGAAGTAGTTTTTTCAATTTTGAGGGTTATAGGACAATTATGAGATCTCATAACTGTCTAAGAATGGTAACCTCCTACTATTGAATTCTCCTTCTATAAAAGACCACCATGGGAGATTGATGAAAGTAACATGGGATACATGATATAGCATTCTCTTTGTCGTTGTTGTTGGGTTCAAGGGTCCTGCTCACCTTTTGACCTGATGGCCTGGACTTATCGGGAGCATTGATTGGCTGAGTAGAATGCAAACAACCCACCAAAACCGAAGCCTCATTTTGATCATCCATGGCCGCTTTCGGTAAGTGGCACTTTTCTATCCATTTAAGCTAACAAGAGAGAGTTGTTGAAGCGAGGACGAGAGCAAGGAAAGACATCTAGGAGAGAGGAGGAGAATACTTAACCATGATCAGTGTTTGTCTATGGTTAACCTAGGAGATGTGGACAGAAGTACTAATTTGTAATAAAGGTGAGAACGGCAAGGACCAATTTGCAAATCCTAGCATGGCATGGACTAATGCTAATAACTAATTAGAGCATGATAGGAAATACATAAAAAACATGAAAATAAGCACATGAGAAGCATATAGGAAATGTGAAAAACATAAAAATAAGCAAAAGAGAAGCATATAGAATGTGTGCATGAAGTGCGCGTGGGAAGCATAAAAAAAAGTGTGGGGGAATCAGGATTTTCATCAAGTTAATATCATACTTTTGAAGTGAGTTTCTAAGAAGTGTGCTCCACATTTATCGTAGAAGCTTCCGGCAATTTTATCTATGTTACATGTCGATGATTGAATGCTTTCTTTGCCACTTGTTTTTTGTTTTCTTATTTCTCAAGAGTATTTTTTATTTCTCTTAAGTATATGAAATTGAAAAACTTTGATAATCTGAAATGTTTTTCAATTTGGTTACGAGAATGTGGTCATTTTTCTTGTATGAATTGCTCAAGTATGAAACTAAATGCTTAATCCCTAGTTAGAACTCATAGGGGCAGATAATGTTGACTATATTTGACTCCGCTAAATGCATTCAACATGGTCCAAAGAGTACGAAACGACCTTTGGATCATGTTTTTTCGAAATGATTTTTTGATGGGTGAAAATTTTGTTATTTGGTAAGCTGTTGACTTTTCAACTTGAAAAATCCACATACAGGTTGGAAAAAATATGATCCAAGACCCGGATCCTACTAAACCAAACAGAGCATGTTTAGAATGAAAAGGCGTTGTTCACTCGTGGGTTTGGTACCCATAAACCCACAATTGTAACCAACGTTTCCCCATCTCCAGCTCCCAAACAGAGCATGTTTAGAATTAAAGGAATTAGTGAAATCTTGAAAATAAGAATGGAATTTTCAATCAAAACCTAAGCCTGAAAAAGGAACCACCTTCCTTGTGAAAAGTGGTTCCCATATTTTGTCCACAAGAGCTTCATTCATCTGGTAGGGGCGAATTATGAGCATTACCATCACCCAGGTGGTATCCCATGTGGTAAACGGGGTCCTGTCTCAAGCTGAAGGCCAGGATCGAATTCCTTTGTTGCATGAGGTGGCTGTTGTTTCTGGTAGGGGTCTGCCTAACCCCATTTTGCCTTTCAAAAAAAAAAAGAATTATGATCATTACCAAGTTGGTAAGGAACCCAGAGGAGCAGGCCCTTGCTGTCCACAAGGGCTTCATTCATCTGGTAGGGCCAATTATGAACATTACTAAGTTGACAGGACATCACGAGTTCAAAATCCACTGGAGGCGGCCCTTTCTGCAATGTCAAAACTGAGTGTACTCCCCAGTGAGCATGAAAAACCTCAAAGATTTTACCAACAGCAGGCTTGCCAATGTGGTCCTCAATAGGGGGAGTTTTTCCTTTGACCTATCCATCCACACACATACACAAGAAAAGAATGACTCCCATGTTCTAATGATTGCCTATGGGACGTCAAAACAGTGACATTTTATTGTGGAAACAGTGACGTTTCCTATCCATGTCAATACTCCTAAAAAAGCTTCCCCTTTCCCTGCGTCACAAAGACACGATAAAAGGGATGCCAGATACGTCATTCTTTAGCAGTTTTTCATTAAGAGTAACGTATAATAAGTCGACACGACATGAAAGTGAATTGGAGTATCTCTGTGACGTAGCCCTTTATTCATATTTAAACGTGTGAAAGGAAGATTTTTAACAAGAGATACAGATCAAAGTCTTGGAGACAATGGAAATGGAAAACATAAGGACTCGAGACAAAGTTAAACTGTAGCATGTTCACAACTACCACCTCAGATCAGTTTTTTGTTCCCTCCGTGCAATTCTCAGCCGCATAGCATGCTCCACAAACTCCCTGGACACAAAAAATAGTACTCATTAGGTGAATAAATCAATTACAAAAAAATTGAAAATCTCATAATAAATTTGAGAAATTTATCCTTTGGATCCTACCATGAAGTTTTTGATATATTAAAGATTTAACAAAATACAAATAATATCTCAAACTCAAAGAAAATGAAAACCTGTTAAAATCATCGAATATTGAAAATGAGTGGCAATTTGAATTTATCGTGATTAATTTCATATTTTTTTATAATTTCACATGATAAAAATCAAGAAACTTCAAAATTCTGACAAATATCTGTGACGTCGGGTTGCCTACCTATACGAATACACTGTTACAGGGATCCTACACTTGGTAGCCATGCAAATGGACATGCTGTGCTCAACTCTATTGCAATCTCACATCACAGGGACGTATCTTTTGGGCTCCTGTATCTAAGGGAAACGACACGATGCAGTCATGCCATATGACACGCTATGATACGTGTTCGACAGCATCTGTATGTTCTAATAGTTTGTTCCTGTATTTTACCATGGTAAGCACATTTTAATATATTGAAACTAAAAATATATTTGTTACATATTAAATATTTAAGACAATGTGCACTCCTGACTTACCTTCCAAAAAAAAACACATATTCGTATCTTGAATTCGAATCATATCCGGGTACATATTAATATCCATGTGACATGCAACTTCATATCCGGGGTACATATAAAGGCCAAGTACGACCCCTTTCTCAATCCAAATCTATTCAGACCTGCAGCCCATATTTCTTTGAAAGCCACGACTTCTCAACACTATCACCAAACTAAGGTGCAATCCTAAGGATGTGAAGAGTGCAGATTCGGGGTCAGATGCGGCCAATACCAGATCCAACTAATTGGATGTTTGGCTAAACAGATTCAGGTTCAGATTTGGATTTGAATGGTGAAAAGCTCATACCAAATCCGACTTTTCACATGTAATCGAATTTGAACATCTGTCAAATCCAGATACCCATCAGATTCAGTAGCAAGAATAGAAAAACCGTATCTGAATCTGATTATAATCAGATATGGTCTTGTCTTAACAAATCTGGCTAAACAGGATCAAATTCGGTCAGGTATTGTTGGCGTCCGCATGCAGCAATTCAGATCTGCAGCCAGACCTTATTGAATACCTCAGAGTTTTTAAACCCCATCACCATAGTAATGCATCTAATGATTGCGCTGCAAATGGGTCAGGCTGTCTCGCACCATAGCCCATATGGTAGGGACACAGAATTGGTTATTCACATGGCAGGCAGGATATTCAGAGCAAGACCAGCTCGTGCAATCCCATTTACTACGCTTGTCTAGTTGTAGCAGGATTTGGGGACATCATTTGCACGATTTCTTGGTCACCGCAGAAAGTGTATAAAGATACCTTGCTATCTTTGCAAACAGTAAAAAGGTAGCAAAAGAAAACATAAAATCAAATTATATAACACACTAGCATACATAAATTTCTAAAATAATATTTTGATATTGAAAAGCCTTTTTCTGTTTACAGTTTTTATTTCTTTTTCTATTACGGGCATGGAAGTACTGAAAATCCACCTCTAGGATCCCATGGTTGAGGTGCTGTAACTCTGCTATGTTATTGAACTAATCCATGTACTTCATAAAAAAAATCCCATGTAAAAATGCTGCCACATGTAAGTGTATATCAGCAGTTTCCTTGTAATACTAATTAGTCTCTGTTTGGGAGCCTCGAATTGGTGGTGTTAAAATTTCCCCAGTGCTCATGCTCTCTGACTGTTTGGAAGCAGCGGTGTTGCCAAAACACTGCATTGGGAATGTGGTTGTCCGTCCCAACACCATTCACAAGAGGATGTTTTTGGCAACTCCACCCTCAACACCATATTTTGGCAACACATGGAAATGGTGTTTCCATCGGATGCAAGGCTCCCAAACAGAGCCTTAATTATTTGTTAATACCAAAAAACAGCCATAGATTTTTATGCTGGTGTCTGCTTTGATTACTAGGCCTATTCGGGTCACCCTAACGATACCACTGAAAAGTTGCAAAAATCATCTCTACCAAAATCAAGTTATAATGACTGGAAATGATTAGGCAAAACATAATGGAAATAAGGAAAAAACTTACTGCCATTGGATATCACCAATAGGTTTCCAATTCCCATTATTTCCGTCTTGATAAGCCAACAAGAATGAAGAACCTTCATCCATCAAGTGCAGACCAGCTGCGTTATACTTGGCTGCAGGAAAGTTTAATCAGAAGGAAGAATGTACCGTTTTGACAGAATTCTGCAGTCTGGCAAAGATTGACCAGCTTGGCTGGTACCTCTAAATTGCAAAGATGGACTCCTGATACTGTGCTGATTCAGCACTCAGCAGTGATCAGCAGAGTTCATTCAACTCAACCAACCATCACTGCTGAATCGTTGAGATTCAGCCAGATCAAATAATGCTTAGCATTTGAAGCTTTGATTTGAAAAAAGTGTGTTGCCAATTGTGAGGTGAAGCCTACCAAACATGTTTTCCAGTTCAAGTGCCAGGCTAGAGTAACCATCATGATCCAAAATGCAGATCTTCCTTCCAATGATGACGCCGTCCATGTTAACCTTCACATATCCACTCCCTTTCTTGCTATGTGCTCCTCTTTCTTCTTCAATTTTCACTCCATGATTGATCAAAGAGGTTCCTTGGCATGATCCTGAAGGAAGACAGCAAGCTAGTTCACCATATCCTGTCGAACTCATGAATCCCAAATTTACTTCCAGTCATGTGAAATTTAAAAGACGAAAATAACGTTTGCAATACTGAACTATTTATGATTTCGATGATGGAAGATGTGTACAAACTCACGCTGTTGAGGTACATAAGTCTGTTGTTGCAGGCAAGTTCCTAGCGACAGACCCAGATCAATGGTTGCTTCGTTTCTGTCATGACCAGAGACAAGGGGAAGAAGCTGAGCGAAATAATTGGATGCCCGGGTACTACGATCCATCAAAGTAGCAATGGCAAAAACTCTTGAAAATCAGTAATATGAAACACACATCCATGCACTCGCAAGTACATTATTCTTTCTTGAGTATAAGTGCATGCACTGTCACAAGAAAAGATCTTTGTATACATCTGCGGCAAAGAGATGCTGGAAGATGGAAAAAAGCTGAAAATGACAGAAGGATAAACAAAGTAGTGGGCCTGTAATGTCCTAAACTCATTATCAATTATTGACTGGGGAGCAGATTATCCTCTCCCTGGCTCTAAACGAGAGGGGTCTGGACTTTATGACGGAGAACATGCATGTGGTAACCGGAAGAAAGGAATGGGATCCAACACCCCTCGTCGGGGACTCTATGTTCCTTTGAAGCAGACGGTGACAGATAATCTTCAAGTTCAAAGTTGCTAGTCCAAAGAAAAAAAGATGTCTGACAAGGTATTCGACTTTCAGTTCATAACAAGAGAATAAATGGTGTCAATAATAAAAGATAGCTGTCATGTTTGGCTTTGTTACATAAGATAGCATATAGCATATCTTGACATAGGACCAAATCAACTACATTCACCTGCAGGATCAAGTGAATCTTTGAAGTTGGAAAATTAAGACATGCTTCCCATGCAGAACTTTGGCATGCCTCTAAATGCTCATCATTCATCCAAATAAACAAACCTTATGGCGGACAGACCCTCTGGTGGCAGAGAAATGTTGTAATTCCACTGGATAAACTCTGAATTAAATCTAAGGTGTTTGTTGACATAGCCAGTACGAACCTCAGCTACTAGCTTATCAGCCTACTCTGCGTCATCTACCAGATAATATATAGTCCTTTCAATTCTCTTCCTGATGATCAAACCTTTGTGAAGTAAAAGGGAACATGCTATAGAGATCTATCTATATTGCACTATTGCAGTCATAAAGCTGCCATATGCAAAATGGGAAAAAGAAAACATGATGCTGATGACAGTAAAACATCTGCAACACCGCAATGTTCTCCATTTTAAAACTCATTTGTTCTTATCACGAATAGCAACTGTAACGTCAACCAGAAAGGTAAAATTTTTATTATGCTTTCCTTCAGTTACTATTATTGCATAACAAGATTGGCTCTTGCATGTTTCTTCAATACACAAGTGTGCCTCACAAATTCAACATTCGATTCATTGCAATATATAGCACGTTTTCGAATATCAGACAGTCTAGACGTGTTGAAATACAAAATATTATACTGCACAAAATTTCCATGCACAAGCAATTCTATTTTTCACTGGTGATTGTAAACTCATCTAATCCAGGATGATATCAGTTGATAGCATTTTCTCTTAATCAACTAATGGTTACAGAAGGCCTCACTTTATGGTTTTTCGTCGTATGCATCCCCTTCAGGGCCACAAACTGCACAAGCTTCCCACCTCAAAATGGCACATGGTGGGTCATCCTTGAATTTTTTTTTTCTGTCAGACTTGTTTCCAACATCTTCAGAAGGTTGGTGAGCTGCCATCATATCAGCACCTTCTTGGATCACTTTGCCCTCAAACTCCAATTTGTATGCAACAATAGGTTCTAGTTCCCTATTTCCAGTTCGCACCAAGTTATTGTGCTCAGCTTCTACTTTTGGTTTCAACTCATCTGAAAAAGATTTATTGTTGCACACAGAATGAGATGATTCATGTCGGAAGCTAATGCCAATTACCAAAATAACAGAACAAAAATAATGAAATATGTGAATAAGGGAACCAAATCAGCCATCAGTGACCTTTAACCCGTCTCAGATATTACAGATTCACATTTAATGCACTAAACATTGCATGATATGCAACAATGGTCTACCATGGCCTGGACGATGCCCAAGCATCAGGTAATAAAAGTAAACCATGACTATGAGCAAATAACACAGAGCAATTCTCATGAACAAAATTAACAAGGCAAAGAAAATATATTTCATCCTCAAATAACACTGTTGAATGGAAAGAAATTTTCTATGGCATACAAAAGTTTCCTACTGATTGGACAACCTAGCTTGGCTACGCACCGACCATATGGTGATGGAGAATGTCTACTTGCATTCATCTAGCAACAAGCAGTACAATAAGTTCGCATGGCACCACCACTGTTTTGGCATACGCACACCATAAAAAAACCACATTTTCAGTGTTAAATAGAAAAGTGAGGTGAAAAAGTGTAATGACCCAAACTAGGGCCTCTCTAGCTCGGGTTTGTGGATGTTAGTTTTAGGAGAGAAATTACCAAAACAATTTCAAAAAATCATGCAATTTTTTTTTTATAACAACAAGGTTCATTCATCCATCAATTGCAATGATGACCATCTTAAATGAAAGTATTCAAATTACATAATCCGAATAAAAAGAAAATGCAAAGATAAAATAAAATACTCCAAGTCCTTTGATGTTCAAGAATAGCTGAGTTTGAGTCCAAGGTCAAATCCTTCGATTAGCAGCAGCCCCTAAACCTACAATTGTAACCAAGCATGAGTAACTCTACAACTCAGTAAGTTTCACATGTATAAATAAGACACAACCGTTACAACTGTAATCAACTCTAAGCTCTTAATCTTAGTTTAATTTGCTAAGTACATATGTTATTTATGAATTTTATCTTCCTTTTACTAATTCTTTATCTTCATTTTCAAAGTAAACATTCATATTCTACTATAATCAATTATTCTAGAAATAGCTTCTTTGAGCGTAGTAACCCATATAAACAACTCAAAGTCTACGATGTTGGTCAGACATATGAACCACTCACAACAATATAGTCCAAACTGGCCTAGACTATAAACTCACAATCGCTATAACTTTGTGCCCTAGTTGCAAGTCGAGAGCCTCAAAATGCTCATCGTTAATTAGCCGAAGAGTTTAAGAGAGTATACTTGCTCCCAAGGTGTCTAAGGAGCTATACATGCCCCTAAGGTTTGTGATTCATGTTATATCCTACATGTGTTTATTGAATAATATTTTTAACTCCTAAGGGTTAAATTTTTTTTCAGCAAATCTTGAGGTACGAGCAAGGTATAGATACCTCAAACAATTCTCTAGACATGCCTATCCTAGTAAAATTCTTATCATACTTTGTATTGTTATCTTATATATATTATTCTTTTAACTTTCATTTATTAGCATTAGTGCATTATACAATAATCAATGTATGTTCACTAACTACTCTTAACATATAATAACAAATACATGTCATATTTTTTAAAGATAACAACTCACCATAGAGTCAATTTATCACGTCACGACACTTACAATGCCCCTCTAAAGGCATAAGCATGACATTCTCATAATAAATTCTATCCTAAAAACTCTAAAACTTTACACTCATTTTTTAAAGTCAAACATCCACTTTTTACAATATTTTACATACATCAATGTCATGATTATCTCTACACAGGGTATATTCATAATGTAAATCATGTCATAAGCCAAGGAATATATAATATGTATCCACATTTTTAAGCATCATACTGAACATCAAAAATATGAATTTATAAGCAAGTTACTCAGTTCTTCTACTCAAAACAAGAAAACACTAGCATACTTATAATACATAGAATCATATTGCAAAATACCTAAATTAACCAGCATGTATTTTATTTAACTAAAGAAGAATTTGCAAATATTCACTTACCAGTAATGCTTAAATTCCAAATCTAAGGAACAACTGTAGTCTTTTTACAAATTCTGATCTGAAATAAGCAGAAATCCCAAATTATCATTTTGAGTCTCGTCTTATGTAAAATTATGAAAATACCCCTAAATTTTCATGCTAAAATGTGACTCCATATTCTCAGGGTTTCTCGTCATGTTCCCTATCAATGGATTCTTTTCAAAAATAGGAATCCAAAGAACCAAAAATTACCTGAATATGATATTGAGGTGAAAAATTATGCATAATCTACTAATCAGGCATAATAAGGGCAAAATGGTCTTTTTACTTTTTGACCATCCAAATCCAGACTTATTCTGGGCTGAGTTCAGTCTTGCCTTTACGTCAAACCTAGTCCACAGTCATTCTAGTCCAGGTTTAGTTCAACTCAATCTTTTTTATTGAGTTTTGAATCAAGATTCAATCTTATTCTAATGCGGATCTTTTAAATTTTCAAACAGAGATTCGATTGGATCTAGTACAACTGATCCAAACCTTGTTCATACTGGGTTTGGTATAATTGTGGTATCAATAATAATATGAGTTTGGGTTTGAATTGAACCCAACTGGATCCAATTAGTTTTGGATCTATCATATATAGACATGATCTGATCTGAGTTTGGATTCAATTCATATCCAAACCCAGATCCGACTTATATTGGAAAACTGAGACATTCACAGCCTCAGGTTTTACGATGTTTAATATATATATATATATATATATATATATATATATATATATATATATATATATATATATATATATATATATATATATATATATATATATATTATTTTTTATTTTTTTTTAAACCTTGACCAACTAGATCCAGACCGAGTCACTCTAGTACAAACTTACCAGACTCGATCTAAATCACACCCAGTGGGCTGAACGACTCAGTTTGTTTTGACTCTTGAACTGAGTCTGGGTCTTGGTTAAGACTGACCTGACTCAATCTGGGTTATACCCAGACTGAGCAGTCCGGCTGACTCAGTTCGGTTGGTTTCTTGGACCGAGTTAGTCTCATGTTGCTTTTAAAAAGTGCGATAGAGAGGCCTGAGACCCCTCTCTCTCTCCATGTCTAACTGCTTGCCACCGAAAGTCACTCCTCCTCCATCTCTCTCACTTTCGGTCTACCACTGAGCCACCACCCTGCTCACCCACCACAACCCCGTTCTTCCTGGAGCTCAGCCCGGCATCACACAAGGCTACTTCCCCTTCTCTAGTTTTCCTAGAGGCCCCTCACCTTCTCCTTCTATGCTTCTTGCAGAGGCCCAGCTACACCACCCGACGCTTCTTCCTCCTGTTTTCTTTTGCAGACGCCAGCACTGTCGGCATTGCCTGACCTGCAAACACAGTCGTCGCCGCTCTTCCTCCCTCTGTTCTACAGATGCACCCAGCACCACCTCCTTGTAAATCGCCCCTGCAGCCTCCTGTGTGTTGCTGCAGATGCCACCCAACGACTGCCAACACCCCCACTTCTTCTTCCCTCTTCTCTGTTTTTCTGCTGGTGCCAGGCCACCTGACAGCACCCTCTCGTTTTGTTGTGCTTTGCGCGGAGGGAATGACCTGCTGACCCACTTGTGCCGTGTGGAGGAAATAACTGCCGCCTTCCTTGCCACGGTGAGGATCGGCCTCACCCTCTCTCTCGTTGTGTCAGTCTTGGAGGAGCAGCCACCAAGGACCAACTCACCACCGCCTCTATCGTTGAATTCGCTCAACGGAGCAATACGGCACACGTCTCTATTCTAGTGGCATGAATACTAAGGCATAACCAAACTTCACCAAAGCAGGTTATATGTTCCCCCCCCGATGATTCACTGAATCCCACGTCTGTGTTCGGGGCTTTGAATGAGCACCACGTATACAAGCACATGGGGTTCGTATTCCCGTGTATGTTGACATAACTTTGCATCGAACTCTGGTGTTGTTGCAAAGACTTAAGTACCCTTTATTGCTATTCTTCTCATAAAGTGATGGTTTGAGAAAATGACAAAAATGCCTTTCATTCAAAAAAGAAAAAACAAATAGTTCAAAAAAAGGACAAACATGTCCTCCATCCAGAAAGTCGAGGATGATGTTGACTCTTCAAAGTCTTCTTCTTTTTCTGTTCAAAAAAAGGACAAACATGTTTTCTTCTTCTTTCTCCGTAAAACACTGTAAAACCCTTTCTCTCTCTAGAGAAGAAATCAAGGGAAACAAAGAGTTCTTCCTGGAGAAGTCCATGAACATCAACCCTCTCACTCTCTCTCCCTTCTCTCTCTACTTCTGTGCACATCCAACAGACGATCCTACATTGCTGCATCGCTATCTTCTTCTTCTTCCTTCTTCGTAAAACACTGTAAAACCCTCTCTCTCTGTAGAGAAGAAATCAAGAGAGGTAAAGGGTTCCTCCTGGAGAAGGCCATGAACAACAACCCTCTCACTCTCTCTCCCTTCTCTCTCTACTTGTGTGCCTGATTTAGAGTTTTTGCCCTTACAGGAGGGGGTCCGGAGGCTTCCCCCCGGCGCGGATCCCGCTGCGCGGTCAGCGGGCGGGGGTCCAGGGGGGGCCGCCTCTGGCGGGGGGCTCGGGGGGCAGCGCCCTCCGGACCAAAATTTTTTTGGGCCTTCCAACAATGATTTGTAGTATTATCGGGCTTTCCTACAGCAATTTGTAGTGTCTTCCTTAAATCGTAAAACGCTATAGCGATTTGTAGTGTCTTCCGCAAATTAGGACCAACTTGTCAGAGTCATATCTCCCTAACCGGAGGTCATATTCCAAATCCGCGATTTGTAGTGTCTTCCGCAAATCACTATAGCGATTTGTAGTGTCTTCCGCAAATTAGGACCAACTTGTCAGAGTCATATCTCTCTAACTGGAGGTCATATTCCAAATCCGTAAAAAGTGGTGTCTTCGTTATTGAGTCTAGTTTATTTCTGTAAATTTTCAGCAATTTCTATTGTCATTTCATTCCCCATTTTAACTTCAACGATACATTACAACCATAATCATCAAAAGAAAGATTGCCCAAGCTAAGAGTCACCGTTCTCGCCCTCCTCCTCGACAGCAACCCAGTCGGTGCAGTCGCGCTGAGGATGGCCAGCAGAAACTCCACCACGTCGTCTTCTTCTCCCTAGCGAGGAGGTCTCAGCGGAGCCGTCGTTCCGGTGACGGGTGTTCATCTCGTTCCCTGGAGTTGAAGAGTTGTGGAGTCTGATTTAGAGTTTTTACCCTTACAGAAAGGGGGGTCTGAGAGCTCCTCCCAGTGTGGGTAGCATCATTCAACTTGAAGAGTTATGGAATCTGATTCAGAGCTTTTACCCTTACAGAAGGGGGGTCTGAGGGCTCCTCCCAACGTGTTCATGGCCTTTTGCCCTTACAGAAGGGGGGATTTACATTTCGTAGAACACCCATCACCGGAACGAGATGAACATGTTTCTTCTAGAGAGAAAGGGTTTTACAGTGTTTTACGGAGAAAGAAGAAGAAAACATGTTTGTCCTTTTTTTGAACAGAAAAAGAAGAAGACTTTGAAGAGTCAACATCATCCTCGACTTTCTGGATGGAGGACATGTTTGTCCTTTTTTTGAACTATTTGTTTTTTCTTTTTTGAATGAAAGGCATTTTTGTCATTTTCTCAAACCATCACTTTATGAGAAGAATAACAATAAAGGGTACTTAAGTCTTTGCAACAACACCAGAGTCCGATGCAAAGTTATGTCAACATACACGGGAATACGAGCCCCATGTGCTTGTATACGTGGTGCTCATTCAAAGCCCCGAACACAGACGTGGGATTCAGTGAATCATCGGGGGCGAACATACACAACCCTCTCAAACTTCACCGCAAGCACTATGCACATTGTACATTCTTGAAGAAAAATCCCTCTTTGTATTTTTTGGGATTTTTCACCTTGCTTTATAGTTTACGCGGTAGAGATCTTACCTCATTTTTTTGAAAATTATATAATATTAAAATATTTATTTTTATACAAAAAAATATGCTTAAAATTATATAAGTATATACTACAAGAAAAATGTTACTTAAATTTATGACAGATTATTTTCGTCGCAAAGTTGTGATGGATTAGCAAGAGAAAACTATCCGTCGTTAAAATTGGATTTAGTTGCGGAATTTGCGACAAAAAAAATTTGTCGCAAAGATCGTCGCAAATTTGTAACGAATTAGCGATGAAAGAATTTTGTCTCACACTCCGTCGCTACTTTACGACGGATGAGCGATACCACTTTTTTTGTCGCTACTCAATCGCAAATTTGCGACAGCGTTTGCCACAAAATTTGGTCATCGCTAATCCGTCGTTAAATTTCTCGTAAAACCCTAATGTGAGCTCCCTTTCTTTTCCCTTTTTGTTTCATTCATCCCTTTCTCTCACCCCGTTGCTCGCCCTCCCTTCTCCCCCTTCCGACGACTGCCTCCCTCTCCAACGACTGCCTCCCTCCCCTTCTTCCCCTTCCGGCGATTGCCTCCCTCTCCGACCACACCGACCAACGCACATCCCCTCTCAGGTACACTCTTTCTTCTTCTTCTATTGCCGGAAGGCCGGCATGCAGGATGCCATCGCCCCCCTACCGCGCCTCTCCCTTCTCCTCCTCTCCCCCGTCTTCTAGTTTTTCTCCCCCCCCCCTTCCCTCTCTCTGTTGTCTCGACAAGAGGCCAGCAGGAGGCCCACGGCCCCTGCCACACCCTCCCTGACTCCCCTATCTCTTTGAGCTCATCGGAAGGTCGGCAGAAGGCCAACGGCCCCCTATCGTGCCCTGCCTCTCCCTTTGTTTTATCGCTGGGAGGTCGGTAGGAGGTCGATGGCCCCCTGCCGCACCCTCCCGTTCCCTATGTTATGTCGCTAGGAGGACGGCAGGAGGCCGACAGCCCCTGTCGCACCATCCCGCTCCCTTTGTGCCTGTTAGACGGCCGACAGGTGGCTGACCCCCCCCCCCCCCCCCCCTTTGTCTCCCTCTCTCTATTGTGGTTTTTCAGATAGTCGGCAGGGGGCCGGTGGCCCCTGCGGCACCCTCCCCCTTCTGTTGGTTATCGGAGGGTCGATGGGAGGTCGATAGTCCCCTTGTCATGCCTTTCTCCCTCTCTCTATATGCGGGAAGGGTTTGGCAGGTGGCCTTGTGTCGCCCCTCTCCCTCTCCTTTGAGCCCTCCCTGCTCCCCACTCTCTCCCTCTCTGTTCCGATGGGGTCGGACTCGACCAGGTAGCCGAGCCCACCTCCCTCTCAATCGAGGTTGGGGTCGAGCTCAGCATGGCAACTGACCCACGTCGGTAACCTTGACATCCTTCTATTCCAGTAGCCTCACTCCGCAGCCGACCTGTGATCGTATATAAATGTGCTTTGCAGGTGAGTAGTTGAGCTAATTGCGCGATGCTTAGTGCTAAGCACCGCATGCGGCTAAAAATACAATGCAAAAAGAAATAAGAAAAAAATGCAAAGGCAATAGTATGCAAATCGGGTAAATACCCATGGTGAGTAAGTGATGCAAGCGCATTACAGGTTATTTATTTTCTTGGATGCAACATTTTTTTGTTCACACACTCACTTAGTTGTAGATATCTAGGACTGCTTTGATGGAGTTCGGAGATCATGCTCAGCATGATTTTAATGTATGAAAATAGAAGTGCTTTTATTTTTGGAGTTTGAATTCCATGCTAGTCATGGTAGTAGTTAGCGGGATATCGGAGTGTGTTTGCTGTAGGTACATGTTTGACATTATTTTGATATAAATGATTTGAATGTATTGTAATGTTTGATGTGACTGTATCCATGCTTGCATGAAATTATTTTCAATTTTATTATACCTTCCATGTGAAATTGTATCATGAAAACATGCTTCAAATGAATGTATCATATTATGAATGGGTTTGCTCACGAAAATGAATTATAAGTTATCAATGCTTCAAACATGCTTCAAATGAATGATTTTGCACATGAAAATATTAAGTTATCAATGCATGCATCACAGTTCTTGTGATTGAATGACATCATATATATATATGTGTGTGTGTGTGTATTTGTGATATATATATATATATATATATATATATATATATATCAAATCATTACATCCACTATGAGTACATGATAAATTAGATATTTTTTTCATCATAGCATTCTAATGATTCTCTTTTAACTGGTTAGGATAGTATCCGTAACATCCATCGCCTAAAATGGCTACAAACTGTGAATGGATGTATTGTACGATAACTGACAATGAGGTATCGCTTGAATATATGGATGGTGTTGACAGTTTTATTGAATTTGCAATGGCAAGTGTGAGTATAGTGGATCCCACAGGTCAGATCAGGTGCCCATGCACGATGTGTAAGAACAATCGATTTATAGAACCTCATAGCGTTAGACATCACCTATACAGGAAGGGTTTTGTGAGTGATTATCAGATTCGGATGTTTCATGGTGAATAATTTTGGAATAATTTTGATGCACGGGTGGATATAGTGCACGATAATCCATATGTAGATTTGATATTTGATGATGCAGGACCAGAACTGGGTTCTGCTATGGGTCCTAGTGATGTACCAACTGGGGTAGAGGAAGAAGCAACAAACGATGCAGCAAGTAGATTTTATGATTTACTTAGAGATGCTGATGAGCCACTTTGGAATGGTTGCGAGAGTCACACTATCTTGTCTGCAGTTCTTCAACTAATGAATTTGAAGTCTGAGTATAATTTGAGTCAATCATGTTTTGACCATCTGTGCTCTATTGTGAAGAGTATGTTACCCAAAGATGAGAAATTGTCACAAAATTTTTATCGTGCGAAGGTTATGGTCAACGCTTTAGGCATAGGGTATCAAAAGATAGATGCTTGTCCAAATCACTGCATGTTGTATATCAAAGATCAAGAAAATAGCCGATCATGTTCGTCTTGTGAGCATCCTCGATTCAAGTAAAAGACAAGAGACAATGGTAGCATGAGGTCAAAAGAAGTGTCATACAAGTCACTCCGCTACTTCCCTCTCACCCCTAGATTGCAACAATTGTATATGTCTTTGAGGACAGTTAAACATATGAGATGACATGCAAATAAAGTTCGACATGATGAAAACAAGATCACGCATCCTGTTGACACGGAAGCTTGGAAGAACTTTGATCGTACTCATCAGACCTTTGCAATGGAAGTGAGAAATGTTAGGCTAGGTTTATGTACAGATAGATTTAATCTATTTGGGGGTAGATCAACTCCATACTCGTGTTGGCCAATATTTGTCACTCCATACAACCTTCCTCCAAGCTTGTGTATGAAGTATCAAAATCTTTTCTTGTCTCTATTGATCCCTGAGCTGGCCTCTCTGGGCTAAAATCTTGATATATATTTAAGGTCATTGATTGATGAACTGAAAATATTGTGGGATAACGGTGTTCTCACATACGATGCCTGTAAAAAACAAAACTTCAATATGAAGGTTGTTGTTCTATGGACAATCAATGACTTCCCTCCATATGGTATGTTATTTGGTTGGAGCACACATGGG